>NW_021166821.1:5000-39277 GCF_900634415.1 Cottoperca gobio | reverse complement strand
TTAAATCTGCCTGATGTAGGAGGGCCTGGGATCGTGCTCGTCTCTCTGGAGTAAAGAAAAAAGAAAAATCCTATCCAGGAAATGCAAATTTTGATCATTTTGACGTCCTAACGTGTTCTTTCTTTGTTTTTCTACAAATTGTGTCAGTGATTTACTTCATATCGGAAGAAAATCCCTCGCTGTGCAATATCAGTCCATATTTATGTGAAGTTGTCCTGTGGATGTAGACTTTGGACGAAGTTTTTGGTTTATTTTTGTAATGATGTTTTCCTGATTTCTATTTTTCTAAAATGCTGAAAGACAGATGAGCGGAGAGAAGAAAAAAAAGATCGTCTGAACATATTTTCAGGGATGGAGGACGTTTGGTTGTTGCTGAATTTGTCCAAGTTTAGTTTTCCTCGACTGCACCCCCTCCTGCTCTGACCAGAGCCAAAGCCATAGCCTATCTCAGATAAAAACACACACCAGTGTCCCTAACAGCAAGATGCATTCAGGGTCTCACAGTCTGGGCCCGACGACACGGGCTCTTCTCAGCTGTTGGATTTTACGAGCAACGTTTTGGTTTCTACTGTATGTTCAGGGGCTTGAATCTGAAATATTTAGTATCTCTCTACCTTTGTGTGGCCTGTTCTTCTTGCTGTTATTTTGTACTTCCTCCTACATATCAATCAAGCAACTATAAGTGGCATGAGTACGTGTGTCAGTGAGAACAATGAATGAGTGTGTTCGCCAGAATGGGAGGTGAAATACTGTAAATTCTCAAATAAAAGCAGAACTAGAAAGGCACTGGAGAGCGCAGAAGTCCGCTGAGGCTGTTTCCATAAGTGGAAAATAATGTGTGATTTGGATCAACTCCAGAACCCTCCCACCAAGTTTCATAAAGATTGGGTCAGTAGTTTTTCCGTAATCCTGCTGACAGACAAACAAACAAATGAAAACATGTCCTGCTTTGGGGAATTAACAACGATTCCTGTTCGTTCAACTTCAGAGAGAACAAAACTAAAGGACAAACTTCCACAATATGAACAATTCCACAGATCATTTCCACAATTACTTCTGCTGATGCTCATATGTATCTCCAGCAGGTGAACCCATCTCTATATAACGTCAGCTGACACGGCTAAAATAAGTGAAAATAAACAAAAACAAATGACTTATCTGGCTAAAACTTCACCAGGATAAAAATATGAATAAACTAGAATTTTGGACACCGCCAAGGCCGAATGCTCTGTCTCACAATATTAACGCAAATGGAAAAACAATGTGTTTCCACCCCGTGATTCAGATCCCCTCCAAAGTTTAATGGGTTCTTCCTTGACCCGTGCTACTGTAGCGTATACATATCTGCAAAAAGACGGACACGGAATCCCTTGGGCTAATATCAAGTCATTTATTCAATTCAAAGTTCAACAAAACATAAAGTTTTAACTCATGAGAACCATTCGGCTTCGCTGCTACACAGACCACTATTAAGTAGTTAACTGTCCCGCAGTTTATCCAAAAGTCCCTGAATGAGCTCTTACATTTAGCATATAAACTCTAGCATAATGGGAATGTCCCTTCTTCTTATTGGTCTATGTAGGCCGCCGTCCAATGGCCTTTGTTGGTGCGGTAGGTGTATCCACGCCCCTTGGCACAGTTTCATCTTTGGTGTCTTCGGCCATCCTCTGAAGGAGGGTGAGCCAGGGAGTTTTCCTAATCGGCTGTCAGTTACAGGAATGAGTGCAGTCTACTGCACGTACCCCTCAAGGGCTTTATGACCACCTGTTGTTCAGTACATCTCTGCTCAGTGTCTTTTCAGGGTGCAGGTTATTACAGTTCAGAACAACAACTTCTACGATAGCGGAAATGGCATCTTTCCTCACACTCACACCTTATCTGGTCACATTCAAGACACAGCTAGCGTCATTCACAAAGTGGGTCAAGGTTTGAAACTCTGTATGTGATTAATCTTTTCAACATAGAAATGCATACAGTACATGAATCAAGGTATAAAAGTACAGTGTAAATCTAATCTAAAGCAAGTAAACTGAGTTTGTTAATAGATTCATGATTTCCACACAACACCCTTCTACCAAGTTTCATGAAAATTGGACCAGTAACTTTTACTTTATCCCGCCAACAGACAAACCAACAAACCAAATAAAAACATATTGGTCGAGGTAATAAAGAATGAACAGTGGCAAGAAATGCCAATTTGATGGCTAGTTAGAAGTTGGTATCCGGGCCAAACACCAAACAAATGAACATGGAAGTCATGTTTTTACTGGCCTGCTGAAGCGTGCCAATAAGTAATTAATAATTAATCTGAAAGGTTGAAGCTCCCTCAAGCTCTTGGAAAAGTGAAATCTTATTCTGCATTGTGTGACGGAGATTTATTGTTAATCTATATCTTATGCTGCGTTCATGTCTCATGGGAGTTACTGCAGTTATCTCTTTCTGTGCAAGTTGTAATGATTTTATGAGTTCATGTCTCCGGCAGTGGACGTATATTAGCTAGCGTCAACTTTCAACAGCCTTTTAAGTATCACATACTTTTCTAATCAAAGTCGACATCAGGCCACGTGGTGGACGGTTGGGTCAATCAAACACATGTGAAACCAAAAGTAACAGCTGTTTTCACCCAAAAAATAATATTTTATAAAAACACATGATATTTTATAAAATATAACAATTTTTTTTTGATGTATGGGAACGTAAGATTAAGGAGACAGGGTATTTCCTTTGAACGCCAAAAGCGTCTCAAAGCACCACGAGTGGATAAAACACAATAACCAACATCTTATTCTGCCGTCTTGGTTGATTTTAGCCACATCTCACGATATGTGTGCAAATCTTTTCTTCCTCATATCTTCTTCTGAAAGGTCAAGAATCATTCTAACTTCAGCCAACATTAGTTTGTTGGTTGTTGATCTGGCTTTTCTAAAGGCCGACCTTGTAAAGACAAGTGGACCTTTTGGTGAGAAATTAAGAAAGTAAACCAAAAGGGCACTCGGAGAGCGCAGACCTCCGTCAAGGTTGTTTCCATAAGCGAAAAATAATGCACCATGAATTTGATCGGCTCCATAATGGTTTCTTCCTTAGTCCGTGCTTCACCTTTCCACCAAGTTTCATGAAAATCAGGCCGGTAGTTTTTCTGTAATCCTGATGACAAACAGAAAACTGACAACATACCATTAAATCAAAGCTCTGATTTATCAAACTTGAAGGTTTGGCAAACAAACCTGTATTCCTGACATCAGCCGAGATCCATCGTTTAAGGTAATTAAATCCAAATTGAATGGATGTTGTACTTTAGTTTCCATTTGAACCCGTCACACCACCAACTCTGCAATCAAACGACCATCTTGAAAGATGTTGTGGACGTTTTGCAAGTAAAACATTTCCCTTATCCGCCATCTATCCCACATGATGACAAGACCGCAGTGTTAGCCCCTTTAATGTTAGATTTGTGCCTTGTTAGCCGATGCTAGGTCGCTAGTAGCTTAGCTAGCTGTAGATCTGGTGTTGTTCACAAACTAGTGAGAACTATTGAAGATAATCTGAAGCAAATGTAAGAACACAGATTAATCCAAAAGTTTAAATAAAACAAAAGACACCGTTTTTACGGCTTTCATTAAAATGTGCAAATTAAATGTTTCACAATAAAAGTCTTCCAAGGGAAGGGAACTTTTAATGTGAAACAGAAAAAGAGGAAGTTAACACAGATCAGGAAAGAGGGATCTGATCCAATGCACTTAAAACACAGGAAGATTTGTTCAAAACATTTTCCTCTTACTACTGAAGACTTGAGCCATTATTTGAGAATTTACAGTAATTCTTGTTTTATTGTTTCAATCCTGTTTTCTGCACTTGTGAAATGTGTTCTGTGTATCCTTGAAGCTGCTATCCCTGTACTGTGTAGATCGGAGATGCCCAGCCTTATCCCTGAAGTCCTACAAACATCCTCCATTAGCTCTCCATATACCTTACATACACACCAACACACTTCACTATGAACTCAACAATAAGTAAACGCATCAGTGCTTCAGTTTGTGCCTTTCAGGGAATCGTCGTTTGTACGTTTGAGAAATTGTGTTTTCATCTAAATGGGATCTGTTTTGTGTCATGTTCATTTATTTAACCTGTTTTGCAAGATGCAAGTCTAACCAAACCAAGATGGTACCATGGGGGGGGGGATCAAATTCAGATGATTCAGAGACAAACGTCTTCCACCTTCACCCGAGGAAGATCGTGGGATAAAAGAAGATTTTGAATTGAGAAAGCCGTGTTTTATTTTTAAGTTGAAAACTTTAATTCTGGTATATGTGCCAATTGGTTTTCCCTCCAAAATGCATAATTTTCACACAAATCAATACTTGACAATTGTCGTTGTTGGATCCAGTGGTGTAAAGTAACTAAGTATATTTACTCAAGTACAATCTTTAGGTACTTTCCATTTTCTTCTACTTTATACTTCTGCTCCACTACGTCTCAGAGAGAAATATTAAACTTTTTACTGCAATACATTTGTTTAAAAACTTTAGCTACTTTGCACATTCGGATTATTACTACTTAATATAATCAACTAATAAATGATGATGTATTAATTCTAAGTATATAAAGTGATTTAAAGTGATAAAGTGAAAACATTAGCTCTACTTTTACTAGCTGCAACATTGATGAACACATTAATGCATCAATAATTATGATCCAGTAATATCATATATTATTTCACAATTTTCTAAAGAAATTAATTATTTTTATATAATATAGTATTATAAGGGTCATTCTGCATTATAAGTACTTTACTTTTTCGTATTTTAAATATATTTTAATGCTAATACTTTTGTACTTTTACTGAACATTTTGACGTTGAGCGCTGTAATGCTACATTCTTAACAAATCAGAATGAGAGCTGCTTAACGTTAGCTGTTAGCTTTTAGCCATTAGCAGTTAGCCGTTAGCTGTAAGCCGTTAAGTGTTAGCAGCTGGTGGAGAGAGGTTCCATAGAGTTGCATTGTGGTGCATTCAGGCTCTATTGAGTAAACATTATTATTGGTGAATGTAAATTATAACATCATCATGATGTGTTCAAATGTAATCTTGTAAAATGTCATTTTTAGAGAGAAACTTGAATAAATAAAGTTTTCACAGCAATATAAAACAGATATTAGAGGGAACTATGACCTCTAACATCCTGACAACACCAGGATACAAACGATGATACAGGAGTGTATATTGAAGTACATGGGATTTATTGTTTAGTTTTTTACCGTGGTATCTAGAATTTTGTAATTTCCCTGGTATTGGTATCGACTGCTAAATGTGTGACATCCCATCTCAGTTAGGGGCCTTCCTGAGTAGAAGAGTTTGTTTTTTGATGAAAACACAGTTATTTACTTCCGTTACTGGACAGAACTCATAATGTAAAATCTGTGATCCCGTCAGAGGCACAAACTGTAGCTCATGGGCCACAAATATTTGTCTTTGTTTCAATGAAATCAACCATTTTACAGCATTTTATAATATTTCTTGAAAAGCGACTGTTTGTAGGCGTACCTGCAAAGTGTAACTTTTAATTTTTTAGTGCATGGTTTTGATTGCACACAGCCCTACATTCATATCCACCCGGGGGTGTTGTGGTCTGCCAACATGTAGTGGAGGTAGTTTCCTTTATGTGTGGAGTCCGTAGACTTTGCTGCCTGTTGAGTGTGAATCATCCGTGAAGCTGCCTCCGTCCATCAAGTACCTTTATACCGACACCATTCCCCAAAACAAACGCTGCCAAATTGGTCTGAATAAGCCAAAAGTTTCTGACGTTCTCTGTGTATAAGTGGTTTAAGTGTATCACATGTTAAACCTCATCCTGTTAATGTTACATTGTGTTTTTAACAATAAAGAATCCTGTTTGTTAAATTGTTAATAATATATGCAGAAGAGTTATGAAATAAACTGAAACAAACTCACGTGTTTGTTGGCTGGTTGCAGTTTGTTGTTTGTCCACATGATGGAGATATTTACTGTCTTTAAAACTCTAAACTTCTCTCAGCAAAGAGAAAAGTTTTGATGGGATTATTTGGTTAAACACATTAAGAGGTGAACAGGGTCAAACAGGTCATTTACAGATATCAGCATGAAACTTCCCCACTTCATTACTCACATCAACACAATTACTTTTTATATTACAAGTTATATTTAAATATGCTAATGCTATAGGTAGTGTGCAAACACGTGACAACACTGTGTGATGTATGCGTGCAACGCCATATTGGTTGGAAAACAAATCAACAATGGCGTCTAAAGCAAACAACAACAACTCCGACTTCTTCAAAGTATGTTGACTCTCTGGATTCTCTGCAAAGCCAAGATTCAGAGGAAAAGTCCAAATGTACAGCCGTGACCCGTACACGCTAAAGCCGTCGGATCATATTGAGGATTTAGATTCATTACCACCGATTGAATATCCGGATATTGTGAACTACCTTGTGCTACAAACGTCGTGGGCAACCAACGCACAAATGAAGGCGTACAAGAGCTTAGATGCTTCTAATGTCTTTGTTTCTGGCTGGGTTGGTAGTCTTCTTACCAAACCACTGAAAGATAACAGGGTGCTCGTCCATGCCCGTGTAGATCACTCTCAAAGAGCTCGAGATGCACCGCTCAAGCCGTGGTTTGTGAGTGAGAAGAGCGGCGTTGTTATCCTCGCACACTGTGATTGTGTGGCTGGAGTAAGAGAAGCATGTTCTCACATTGGTGCTTTGCTTTTCTCAAGTGAAGTAGTCTCAAGAATAAGCCAAACAAAAACATGCACAGAAGAAAAGAGCAAATGGCATCACATGTAAAGAAAGTGCCTTATTTACCAGTCAGCGATGTGGAGAAGTAAGGTCTTAAAGAACCGTTTCTCTGGGTCACGAGTAGCGTTATGACCACAATTATACACTGTGCACAAGATTGGCATTTTCTTTCAATCTTAGACGTTTAAATACAAAGAAAATGACGACGCGTTGCAGCAACTCACACGTGAACGGGCGCAGTCTTGGTTGTGTATTCCAACCAACATGGCTGACTTCCGGGTTGGGAAATAAGCGTGACGTCACACGCACACGATCTATATTGGCTGTAATATATAATGATGAACAATAAATGACATTAATACTGAGAAATATTAATTCAGGGCTGAAAGAGACTAATCCACTAATATAGTGTTTTTTTTGTTGCTGTTTATTTCAATCTGGACACACTAACAAGTGCAAAGGACACAGACAATTATAGGGGTCATTATATTGATAATATATAAAAACAAATATATAACATACTGCATATACATAGATATTCTCACCAGGAGGCATCACATGTTTGTACAATATTTGTCAAAAGGATAAAACACAATAATAATTATTAATAATTAATTATTATTATTATTATTATTATTATTATTATTATTATTATTATTATTATTAGTAGTAGTAGTAGTAGTAGTAGTAGTAGTAGTAGTAGTAGTAGTAGTAATATATGTATATATACACAAATATTAATATAGCAGTTCCCACTCATGTAAAATATATAAACATTCACACTTTTCTTTCTGTCTCTTCAACAATTCTCATATCAACAACAAATGATGAACATTGAATTGAGCCCAAAGAACTGGGATAAGAGATAATTTCAGAGAATTGGAACATAAATATTTGTCCGAATTGATCCACTAGATGGTGACATTAGCTCATCTCGATTCAAACATGGAGACTAAAAGCACTAATAGTATCTGTAGTATTTGAACGAACATTTAGCAGGTCCTGGACATTCTTACACAATTAAAGTTTCCAGTGAGTGAAAAAAGGACACGCCAAATAAATGTAATATGAAAAGTAAAAAGTAAAAAAAGTAAGCTATCAAAACATAATGAATAAACAATATAATCAAAAAAGTCACAAAGTCATAAAGCTACAGAAAATAAGTCTTAAAAATATAACAATGTACTTTCAGGCAAACTTGAGATAAAGTTGAATGTATCTTTTATTTAAAATTACAATTAACTAGAATCATAACAAAGTTTGTGAAACACTCGTCCACTTCCACAGCCAAATAACAGGCACACACGTCACTGAAGATCAGCCAATAGCAGAGTGGGAACAGCACAGCCTCATTTGCATACGGGGGCTTAAATAGAAGCAGTGCTGCCGGACTCCAGTACATTTCTTAGTGAACACTAGATCTGTAATCATGCCTGATCCAGCAGCGAAATCAACAGCCGCCAAGAAGGGATCCAAGAAAGCGGTGACGAAGGCCGCTGGAAAGACCGGCAAGAAGAGGCGCAAGTCCAGGAAGGAGAGCTACGCCATCTACGTGTACAAGGTGATGAAGCAGGTTCACCCCGACACCGGCATCTCTTCCAAGGCCATGGGCATCATGAACTGCTTCGTGAGCGACATCTTTGAGCGCATCGCCGGTGAGGCCTCTCGTCTGGCTCACTACAACAAGCGCTCCACCATCACCTCCCGGGAGATCCAGACCGCCGTCCGCCTGCTGCTCCCCGGGGAGCTGGCGAAGCACGCGGTGTCTGAGGGCACCAAGGCCGTGACCAAGTACACGAGCTCCAAGTAAACTGTCCTGATGTCAACCAACAAACCAACGGCTCTTTTAAGAGCCACACACTTCTTCTTAAAGAGTAAACATCCAGTCACACATGGGTTTATGAAAAGCCTCCCTGCACATCATCTTCTTTCTCCCACACTTACAATGGAAGTGTTTTTATTTATAGTCTCCTTATTTTTAGTTATATACTAGACTACTAACTGTCTGCACAAACCTGGTGTGACATGACTGTATCATGTGTCTTCACTAATGTTTAAATTAAATATATAATTTAGTTAACTAACATTATGAAACTGATTGGAGGCTATGAATCAGTCCTGTGGGGTTTCTCCCTCTTCTGCACTTTATTTTTCATGTGTTTGAAGTAAACATGCACATCTCCCAAACATAATTTACTTAAACAGTGTATATATGTTAAAATTATTCAGCCTGGGTTAGGAGTTGTGCCATTAAAAACAACTAGGTAAAGTGTTAAGTGTACACATGAATGATGTATGGGTAATAATACTTAGTGTTTTACTAATAAAGCATGGAAGAAATATATTTTTGATGTAATACAGTATGAGGTGTAAGATATAGCTAGTATAAAGTGCTATTTAATAGTATCAATTTAACGTATTGTGCAGTAGCATAACATATCAAATGTAATGGGATATACTATGATAATACTGTGTATATAATTTAACATATACTATAGTAGGAAATTATTAAGTACTTTCTATTTAGTAATGGTAAGGTTATACGGAATAAACTGTTGGATGTATGATATGAATATGGTGCATAAATCATATTGGATTTAAAGATTAGACACTTTCACACTAAACGGCAATCGTGCTTTTATTGTGAAGGCGAAGGCGATAGATTTTTACCGCCTAGCTGTCTTCAACTACGTCCGCAGACGGACTTTAAGTACGGACTCTCGCGGCTCTCTGATGATCAGTTTTTCTGACCTCTGACAACATGAGTGGAAGAGGCAAAGGAGGAAAGGGACTCGGTAAAGGAGGCGCTAAGCGTCACCGTAAAGTGCTCCGTGATAACATCCAGGGCATCACCAAACCCGCCATCCGTCGTCTGGCTCGCCGCGGCGGAGTGAAGCGTATCTCCGGTCTGATCTACGAGGAGACCCGCGGTGTGCTGAAGGTGTTCCTGGAGAACGTGATCCGTGATGCCGTCACCTACACCGAGCACGCCAAGAGGAAGACGGTGACCGCCATGGATGTGGTGTACGCGCTGAAGAGGCAGGGCCGCACCCTGTACGGCTTCGGAGGCTAAACCAGACCCGCTGCCCCCCCAACACAACGGCTCTTTTAAGAGCCCCCCACTTTATGTAAAGAGCTTATTCCTGTTCATCCAGTCATGAAACGTAATTTCATTCACACAAATCTCCCTTTACTCATTAAGTCTGTTTAGTTTATACGGCGAGTTGTTCCCATGATCTTAGACATTAAATACAATGTAAGTTTTATTATCTTCTGCTTAACAGAAACATGAAGACAGCACTGCATGTTACAAGCTGCCAATATACAAAGTGTTAAACCCTGTTTCATTAATGTCGACTATTTATTCTATTTAAGACAGATTCACATTAGGCTGGTTCACTGGATAAGTTACAATATGTAATCTTCGTAGGATCATATGAATCACAGATATACAACCATAACCATGTTACTATAGCAACCACACCATCTACACTCACCTATATAGCTATTAATGTTTAGAAACACCTCCGTACCTGTGGTGATATAAATACACACAACACCACATCATAAAGAGCTTCTTCCCTTCATATGTTCAGATGACCATCAGTCATTTAAATGTAGAAACTTAAGATGAACTTTCTTTACTTGTGTGTTTGTGTTGTTCACTTCACTGTTTCATGTTATATAATTGTACTATAATTTTTTTTAATAAATTGATAAAGCTTGTTATCTTGTAAACACTTTTGATTTGTCCCTCAATGTGTATTTAGACAAACTCTACAGAAAATTAGACCTTATTTCCTTTCCCCAAATCATCAAGTGGTATATTGTGCTGTAATGTGTAACACTTTACACCACTAACATCTAACCTGTTCTCACGCTCAACAAACAAGACTTTTTATTCTTCACTTTATCAAACATTTATAACAAATCTGTTATTTTTTGTATTACAAGTTTTCTGAAATGTAATGTTTGATTATGTAAATGAAGCTTTATGTTATTAAAGATGTGCTGATGTGCTCCATGTCCAGATCTAAAGTGAAGTCTGGATGAAGCAGGTTCAAAGTGTTTCATGTTGTTCACATGTCAAAGGTTTGTACAGATTCTGGATCTGTCTTTGTATCACTCCATAAATCACTAAATCCTGTCAACACACAGAACTCTGTGCATCTCCTGCATGTAGTGAGTGTAGCGTGTATAACATGAGCTGTGAGTGACATGTGAACAAAGCCCTCTGCACAAAGCTTCAGAATATAGAGAGGAATGAAAGTGGAAAGTTTGGTGTATGTAAGTGCTACTGAAGTGGAGACTTCTGCTGAAGAGTGTGAGAAAAAGCTCCTTTAAAGATATGTATTGTAACATTCATACATGTTGTACACACTACAGGTGAACAGGGTCATACATGTTGTACACACTACAGGTGAACAGAGTCATACATGTTGTACACACTACTGTAGTATTTGAACGGACATTTAGCAGGTCCTGGACATTCTTACACAATTAAAGTTTCCAGTGAGTGAAAAAAGGACACGCCAAATAAATGTAATATGAAAAGTAAAAAGTAAAAAAAGTAAGCTATCAAAACATAATGAATAAACAATATAATCAAAAAAGTCACAAAGTCATAAAGCTACAGAAAATAAGTCTTAAAAATATAACAATGTACTTTCAGGCAAACTTGAGATAAAGTTGAATGTATCTTTTATTTAAAATTACAATTAACTAGAATCATAACAAAGTTTGTGAAACACTCGTCCACTTCCACAGCCAAATAACAGGCACACACGTCACTGAAGACCAGCCAATAGCAGAGTGGGAACAGCACAGCCTCATTTGCATACGGGGGCTTAAATAGAAGCAGTGCTGCCGTACTCCAGTACATTTCTTAGTGAACACTAGATCTGTAATCATGCCTGAACCAGCAGCGAAATCAGCAGCCCCCAAGAAGGGATCCAAGAAAGCGGTGACAAAGGCCGCTGGAAAGACCGGCAAGAAGAGGCGCAAGTCCAGGAAGGAGAGCTACGCCATCTACGTGTACAAGGTGATGAAGCAGGTTCACCCCGACACCGGCATCTCCTCCAAGGCCATGGGCATCATGAACTGCTTCGTGAGCGACATCTTTGAGCGCATCGCCGGTGAGGCCTCTCGTCTGGCTCACTACAACAAGCGCTCCACCATCACCTCCCGGGAGATCCAGACCGCCGTCCGCCTGCTGCTCCCCGGGGAGCTGGCGAAGCACGCGGTGTCTGAGGGCACCAAGGCCGTGACCAAGTACACGAGCTCCAAGTAAACTGTCCTGATGTCAACCAACAAACCAACGGCTCTTTTAAGAGCCACACACTTCTTCTTAAAGAGTAAACATCCAGTCACACATGGGTTTATGAAAAGCCTCCCTGCACATCATCTTCTTTCTCCCACATTTACAATGGAAGTGTTTTTATTTAGTCTCCCTATTTTTAGTTATATACAGATTACCTGTCTGCACAAACCTGGTGTGACATGACTGCATCATGTGTCTTCACTAATGTTTAAATTAAATATATAAGTTAACTAAAACATTATGAAACTATGGAGGCTTTGCATCAGTCCTGTGGGGTTTCTCTCTTCCTGCTACTTCAACCAACGGCTCTTCTAAGAGCCACACACGGACTCTACTGAAATACTTTGCTCGTGTCAGTCTGAACACAATCACCTGAGTTCATAACAAGGAACAATTATAGACATTATATTGTTCAACTATAATCTATAATGGATGATATTGGCCAATTCATACAGCTTTAATGAAATGTCTTATCAAGAAACACTTTATTTTATTGTAATGCATCAAACTTCAAAGATCATTTGTTTTAAATAACTTTCCTTTGTGGCTTCAAACACTATTTATGCTGATATGAAATATGAAGTATCTAAAGGTCCCAGTGTCCCTGGACTCCTGTGTTTTTATTGAGTGATGGATGGGAGAATATGTATTATATGAGCCTGTTACTTCATCTTATGATATTTGGTATGAGGTGGAAATATGTATGAGTACATCTTACATCTTCTCACTTCTCTTCTCATCCCACTAATGTACCGACCTCACTGCAAAACGACGTCCTGCAACAGACTGAAACAAGCTTCAGAGCTTCTCTAATAAACAGGACAAGTTCATGATCTGAAAGAGGTTCATGATCTGTTCTGAGAAGTCCAAACAATCATAGATCTGAAGGTTTATTTTCACATCCAAAAGTAATTCATGTCTCAGGAACTCTTATTATTTACATGCATTACATACACAACCTATAAAGCCACTCAGTCATGTTATTCAATATTATGAAATAACATTTCAGTTTTTGTTGGCTGTAAAAAGGTGAAACAACTTCTTGTTCTCATATTGACGTAGGTGATCTAATAAACAAGAAAACCAAATCTCAATGTATTTTCCCTGTGAGACAGTTTGTGGGAGTTTGTTTGCAATATTTGCATTTGAATTGAAATCAAGTGTAAATGTATTTGTCATATATCATCTTACACACTGTACATTTGTTTGTGTGTGACACAGACTCTGTGTGTAACTGTCCTGCACACCGTTTCTAGAAATGGATGAACAATTTGAACTTTGAGATGTTTCATTCTGAAAAGCCCGTTGGGCGCGAAGCGGAAACGTTGTAGTTAATTCCGGCGGCTGGAACGACCTGTTTTCTAATTGGACGATCATCGCTACGCTCAAATGTGACCAATGAGGCAGCAGCTGAGTTCATATATAAACGGATACGTTCAGAGTGAGAAGTACTTTCTTCTAGACTTCGAAGAATACACTGTTTGAAAATGTCTGGACGTGGTAAAGGCGGAGGCAAAACAAGAGCGAAGGCGAAGAGCCGCTCCTCCAGAGCCGGACTCCAGTTCCCCGTGGGCCGTGTCCACAGACATCTGAGGAAGGGTAACTACGCCCAGCGTGTCGGTGCCGGAGCCCCGGTGTACCTGGCAGCGGTGCTGGAGTACCTGACCGCTGAGATCCTGGAGCTGGCTGGAAACGCCGCCCGTGACAACAAGAAGACCAGGATCATCCCCCGTCACCTGCAGCTCGCCGTCCGCAACGACGAGGAGCTGAACAAGCTGCTGGGAGGAGTGACCATCGCTCAGGGCGGCGTGCTGCCCAACATCCAGGCGGTGCTGCTGCCCAAGAAGGCCGAGAAGGCCTGCCAAGAAGTAAACACCCTTAACCGACTTCTGCTAAACAAAGGCTCTTTTAAGAGCCACCCACCTGCATCTGAGAAGCGTTTCCTTTTGACAACGAAGCATCATTCTGTATTAATTATAGTTCAGATGTGTCACTAGCGTTACAGTATTCTGTGTTTCAACACATTATGTGCCCGTTGTTTGTCTTCAGTAATAACATCAACACTTCACTGCTACAGGTGAAGGCTTCACAATATCAACCTGCTTTTATTTATTAGACGTGTTACACATGTAACAATAGTATTATTGGTACAAAATCACTTACCCTTACCCATAACTACCCTTCAAACTAGAATTATTTGGGAACACTAATATTCAGCGGAACTGACATTTAAACAGGCAAGAGCTGTAATGTTATACTGCCTGTAAACTGTTTGGGTTACATAATGAATCATGTTTGAAGTTCAGGACTTATTGCATGTCAACAGTTATTTTATGCAAACATAGAACATTAGTGTCCAAGATGGGAACATGGGAAACATTGGTTCTGAAGCTTTAAGTATAATCCGACATTAATGTTCACTGGACATGTTACTATTTCGTAGGAAAAACAAGTCCGATAAAAATACATCAAACACAGGTTATATTATTTATTAACTTACCATACCACAGTGAAACACTAGACATTAGTTTAACAGGTATGTTACTGAGCTGCATTGTTGTACAAGCTGTAGTTTAGCTGCAAAGACTGCTGATTAACGTTAGTTAGGCTAACGGTTGAGCAGAAGAGCCCTATGAAGACAGCGCCACTGACGCATGCGCACTTCTTATCCCAGAATTATGACGGAAATAGGCCTCCATAAAATGAGACTACACACTAAGAACATTTAACACCTCCATACCTGTGTATATAAAAACATAGGAGCTCCCAGTGCGAGACAGATCGCTCACTCGATATATAACAATGTATTTAAGTTATGTAACAAGTTCAATAAACACTTGATGCTCGACATGTTTTCACACTAGTTGTGTGTAATGTGGTCATCATGGAGGACAGCACGTGTGTAATGAGTAGTTCAGGACATGGCGCTCTTAAGGGAGTAGGTGGCTCTTAAAAGAGCCGTTGTGTGTTGGTTGGTCTGCGGTCAGTTTAAGCCCTCTCCCCGCGGATACGGCGAGCCAGCTGGATGTCTTTGGGCATGATGGTGACCCTCTTGGCGTGGATGGCGCACAGGTTAGTGTCCTCGAACAGGCCGACCAGGTAAGCCTCGCTGGACTCCTGCAGCGCCATGACGGCGGAGCTCTGGAAGCGCAGGTCGGTCTTGAAGTCCTGAGCGATCTCCCTCACCAGGCGCTGGAAGGGCAGCTTGCGGATCAGCAGCTCGGTGGACTTCTGGTAGCGGCGGATCTCTCTCAGAGCCACGGTACCGGGCCTGTAACGGTGAGGCTTCTTCACGCCGCCGGTGGCCGGGGCGCTCTTGCGGGCAGCCTTGGTGGCCAGCTGCTTCCTGGGAGCCTTTCCTCCGGTGGACTTACGGGCGGTCTGCTTGGTTCTGGCCATCGTTACAGAGTCTGCTTCACTATGAGTAAAGCTGTTGTGATTCTGAAGCGACAGCGTCTTCTTTATATAACCAGAGCCGGAGCGCTTACGACACTGATTGGTCTAATGCATGCACGTGACACTGCAGCGTGTCAAAGGGAAAAAAGCAAAAAACAATGTCATCTTTATTAATAAGACGAATACAAACAATAACAGGATATTAATCCTACATTAGTATGATATAGCCGCAAAACATATTTAATAACAGCTTATAAATTGTATATATAGTTATACTATATATTTTGCATTTATGAAATTACAGAATGACAATAAAGGAAACAGCGGAGATCATATTCATATTGTATACCTATTTTAACAAAGCAAAACACCAAACTATTTTGAAGAGAAGGAACAAAAACATTAGCATGTTTACAACTACTGAAATAAATGAAACACCTGCAGCCTGTTAAAGTCCTCCAGTTTTTGTTGCTTCTCTATTTTTTTGCTTGGTGAAATATTTGTAAAAGAGGTTAATATTTATTAAACGTAAAGGTGAAATGTGGTTCTCTATTGGTCTATTTAATATGCATAATATGGAAGTAATGATTAATAAAGTGTGTCATCAGCTGGTTTAGCCTCTCGTGCTCACGTTCTCCAGGAACACCTTCAGCTTTTAATGAAATCTGATGTTTCAATAAATGTAGTATATTCTCAATAGTTTTGAATCCGTGTTAACATTCAACTACATCATTGGATTGTTTCAGCTGTTGCTTGTTTACAAAAACATTACCCCGGAAGTGTTCATATATTTAAATATCTTGATACTATATAGACGTCAGTTTGGCTGAATGCTATTTAATAATTTGAATCTGCCCCCCCCCCCCCTTATATGCAATATATTAGTTTAATCATCGCAGCTTCCCTTCGACAGCTGTGCATATGACAATAAATAAAGCATACATAATAAAGTGAACACATAGCATAACATATATTAAGGAAAAGTGCTTTAGTGTATGTGGGTGGCTCTTAAAAGAGCCTTTTGATGGGTGAAGCAGCGTGTTTACTTCTTCGCTGGTTTCTTCGCTGCAGTCTTCTTCGCTGCAGTCTTCTTCGCTGCAGTCTTGTTCGCTGGTTTGGCTTTAACGACCTTCTTCGCAGCTTTCTTGGGAGTCACTGCCTTGTTGGGAGTCACTGCCTTCTTGGGGGTCACTGCCTTCTTCTTCTGGGTCTTTGTAACCTTCTTCACGGAGGTTTTCTGGGGGGTAGCGGACCTCTTCGCCTTCTTGGGTGTTGCGGCTTTTGGCTTCTTGGCGGCTGCGGCTTTCTTAGCGATGGGTTTCTTCGCTACCGGCTTCTTGGCTTTGGCGGCGGGCTTCTTCACTACAGTCTTGGGTTTCTCAGTGGGCTTGCTCGCCTTGAAGGACCCGGACACTCCGGTTCCCTTCGTCCTCACGAGGGATCCTTTCAGCAGAAGGCTCTTTACGGCGCGTTTGATCTGGACGGCGTTGTCGTAGCCCTGAGTGGCCAGCTCCTTCTTCAGGGCAAATAAAGAAATCCCTTTACGGTCCTTGGAGGCAGAGACTGCTGTCAAGACGAGCTCAGGGGCGCTGGGTCCAGATTTCTTCGGTCTGGGAGCTCTCTTCTTCGGAGACTTTGCCGGTGTGGCGGCGGCGGCGGCGGCGGCGGCTGGAGCGGCTTCTGCCATTGTGTTGTCAGTTGGATCCTCGAGATTATTCTGATGAGACTGTTGGAAAACTCCCAGCAAAGAGAGGCACTTAAACACACCATGAGAACCGTGGAGACTCAACCCAGCCTGCCGAGCACCGGAGCAGCAGGAATACTGTGCCACTTTGTGTTTTCTCCTCGCCAATAAATGTATAAAGTACTCATCTACAGGACGTGAAAACGTGTCAAATCTATTCGAATTGATAGCCAAGGTGTTTTCCTTCATATAGAAGTCAAATAAACCGTATTACCTTTCTGTATTTTTATTGGGAAGCCTTTAAACCTCCCCCAACTACTGCCGTGTGAGGCACTAATCTGTGACTCTTCCCTGTAATATCGCTGCTAAATGCTTTAAAATACTTTATAATCCCATTAAATCTAGTTAGATGTTGAGAGGAGATGTTTGTCTGAAGACTCAAAGTAAAAACAGTCAGTTCTTGTGATTAAATCTGGATGAAACAGAGGTTAGTTTGGTGTCTGCAAACACACTCAGAAGTGACCCGGGACTGTACACCTGCTCTGATGGGCAGTCGCTGAGTTTAGTTTTATTTTATTTATTAGTAATATTTTTCATTTAATTCCTAAAAATCTAACAAAAATAAATATCAAGTCTGAAGTTTTTCTAACTTTAAAAATGACATCAGTAACAAAACCTTCACTTGAAAAACAGTAAAAGTTCGTTGATGTAAACGTGGAACTGGTTAATGTACACTTTAAGGTTAATAAATTAATCAGCACACTCATCCAGCATATTATTAAAATGACTCACAGTTCAAATCTCTGATAAACTTTAAAGTACTCCCTGGTTTTATCTCCACACTAAATGTCTGGTTTGGACTTTAACTGTAATGATCTCGTCTTTTCAACCTTTTTGGCTCGTGACTCCTTAAAATGAAGCAATACCTTCTTGTGATTGTTTATCACAGGTTATATTCTTTATTTCAACATGAATTATGAACATTTAATCCAAAAGACACATTGTTTCCTTCTCAAATGGTCTCACATGAAGAGTTTAAGAGGCCTGTGGAATCCAATATTTTATAAGAACTACAAGAGAAAATCAAAGTTTTTCTTTGTTTTGACTTTAATCTTGGGACTCTCAGGTTCTTGATTTTAATGAATAAATATATTAATTACAAAGCTCAATCACAAATATAACAAAGTTTGATATACTGTATAAATAAATCAAAGCAGCCTCATAATGCATTGTACTGTATGATCGATACTTTGACAGTAAACAATACTTTTAGTTTTAGTTTTATATCTTAAATACAACTAACATGTAAAAGTCATCAGTACAGTTTGTTTTTATTACTGATAAAGTGTATTTATATATTTCATCAAAACTAATTACAGAGAAACAATACAGAGAATAAAATAAAATCATAAAACATTTATAATAATATTAATAATAATAATAATAATAATAATAATAATAATAATAATAATAACTGTATCTTTATCTGCTCTTACAAAACATACATATTATTTCTACTGCCCATACTTTAACATTTAGTGTATTTATGTATTTAGTCTTCTTCCTGCACATTTAATACTTTATTAATCTTAACATTTATTATTTATATTACCTTTTACATTATTCTGCATTTTACTGCTCTTTGCACTTCTGGTTGGATCTTATTCTGCGTTTTGTTTTCTCAGTTGTACAATGACAATAAAGTTAAATCTAATTCAACATTAATGTTATTTCCAGTGACTCTCGATAATAAATTATCACATTTCTGAAAGATAAAACTGGCATGAAAACACATAATTAAATAAAACTTCTTCTCATATTAAAATGTATTTTCATATTTTAAATCCCCCTCCAGCTGTACATGACCATTAGATAGAAACAGATGAATTATTCTCTACATTAATAAATACAAGTTAAGATAACATTTGCCGCTGCCTGATAAACTGTATTTTGATTGTAATTTTACAGGATTTTAGTTTCTTTATTTGTTGTGATATCTTCTCTGGAGTTTTAATTACAATTATAATAATTTCCTTAGTTTTAAATCTGTTGTAAAGCTTTTTCATAAAGTATTTCATTCTTCAGCTACTTGATGCTTTCTGTACCCGTTTCTGGGCTTCGTGTCTTCACTTTCTAAAGTCTTTGTCGTTAAAGCTTCAGAGACTTTGGTCGTCCATCGTAATGTTTCACCAGCTTCTCCACTTCCTCTGTGATCCCGTCCAGTAGACATGATCTGAGATGATCTATGTGAGATTATTCTGGGATGTAATGTGAGAGGAGTACTCCTCCATTACTGTAAGTCTTTAACAGGTATATTAATTCTGACTTGAACTGTCACCTCTCTGTTGGGGAGGGAGCCAGAACTAGTGCGAGAGGTGGAGCGCTACCAGTTGGATCTGGTGGGGCTTACCTCCACGCACAGTCTTGGCTCTGGAACCGTACTCCTGGATAGTGGTTGGACTCTATTCTTCTCCGGAGTTGCCCAAGGTGTGAGGCGTCGAGCGGGCGTGGGGATACTCACTAGCCCCCGGCTGAGCGCCGCTACGTTGGAGTTCACTCCAGTGGACGAGAGGGTCGCCTCCCTACGCCTTCGGGTTATGGGGGGGAAAACTCTGACTGTTGTTGTGCCTATGCCCCAAACCGCAGTTCGGGGTATTCGGCCTTCTTGGAGACCCTGAATGGAGCCCTGCAGGGGACTCCAGTAGGGGACTCCGTAGTCTTGCTGGGAGACTTTAACGCGCACGTGGGAAACGATGGAGACACCTGGAGAGGCGTGATTGGGAGGAAGGGCCTTCCTGATCTAAACCCAAACGGTCGTTTGTTGTTGGACTTCTGTGCTAGTCATGGAATGGCCATAACAAACACCATGTTCGAACATAAGGATGCTCATAAGTGCACGTGGTACCAGAGCACCCTAGGCCAAAGGTCAATGATCGATTTTGTAATCGTATCATCTGATCTGAGGCCGCATGTTTTGGACACTCGGGTGAAGAGAGGGGCGGAGCTGTCAACTGATCACCATCTGGTGGTGAGTTGGATCAAGGGGTGGGGGAAGACTCTGGACAGACCTGGTAAACCCAAACGGGTAGTCCGGGTGAACTGGGAACGTCTGGAGGAAGACCCTGTCCGGGAGATCTTCAACTCACACCTCCGGCGGAGCTTTTCAGATATCCCTGTGGAGGTTGGGGGCATTGAACCTGAGTGGGCGATGTTCAAAACCTCTATTGCTGAAGCTGCGGTGAGGAGCTGTGGTCTCAAGGTCTTAGGTGCCTCAAGGGGCGGTAAGCTTCAAACACAGTGGTGGACTCGGTGGTCAGGGAAGCCGTTCGACTGAAGGAGTCCTTCCGGGTTATGTTATCCGTGAGGACTCTGGAAACAGCGGGTGTGACAGAAGTTCGGAGAAGCTATGAAGAAGGACTTTCGGTCGGCACCAAGGTGCTTCCTCAGGAGGGGGAACCGGGGAACCATCCAAGCTGTGTACAGCAAGGGTGGGACCCTGCTGACTTTGACTGAGAAGGCTATCGGCCGGTGGAAGGAGCACTTTGAGGAACTCCTGAATCCGACTAACGCCCTCTATGGTAAAGGCAGAGCTGGAAGCTGATGGGGGACTATCGTCAATTTCACTGTTGGATGTCAACAGGGAAATTGAGGTAAACAGGTAAGTCTTTAACAGGAATATTAATTCTGACTTGAACTGTAAGAATATTTCTGGAGGGTGTTTAAAAAAGAAACAGAGATTGACTTTAAAATACAAACATGCCTTCTATATCAACAACATGATGTTCCTCTTTAACGTCTGTGTGGTATTATAATTATATTTATTAATCCTTATGATCTGGAGTCTTTCTAGATTTATATGTTTCATGCTCCTTTATCGTCTTCACCTGAAAGAGAATCTTCTTCTTGATTTGGTTCTTTAGCTCATTAAATTTGAATGATTCACCTTTGTAATGTCTATATGAATATAAATATATATAATATTTGGAGATGAGCTTGTTTGAAGTCGTCTTGAGTAGTGAGTACATGAGTAAAAACATCTGCAGTGTTCACGTGATATTATCCAGCTTCCCTTTGAATGTGTACATAGTGTAAAAAACCTCCTTTCTCCACTTCTATCATTTATTATTATTTTATTTTTATATTTTTAAGAGATCCACATGCCGGCGTAAATACATCTTAACAGTGAGGCCTATGCTGAAAATATACGTAGACTATTTGTATTTATTAGGTTTCTTCCCTTTATCTTATATTTACAGAATTAAAATGATATATATTTGACAGAAAGAGTGCCATCACTTTAAATGATTTGTCCTTGATTTTCACATCTCTATAAACCCTCAATATCTTCTACACAGAGGAGTTACTCCTTGATTAATCCTTAATTGTAATATAAAGAGTTCCTTGTTCCTTATTACCTCACTAGAGACATGCCACGTGCCAGCATGCTTCAAGGCCTTCACCATCATCCCAATCCCTAAAGAAACAAGGATCACAGGACTAAATGACTACAGACCCGTCGCCCTGACCTCTGACTAATGAAGTGCTTTGAGTGCCTTGTCCCACCTCAAATCCATCACAGACCCACTCCTGGACCCCCTGCAGTTCGCCTACCGAGCCAACAGGTCTGTAGACGATACTGTCAACATGGCCCTCCACTACATTCTCCAGCACCTGGACTCCGCAGGAACCTACGCCAGGATCCTGTTTGTGGTCTTCAGCTCTGCTTTCAACACCATCATCCCAGATCTGCTACAAGACAAGCTCTCCCAGCTGAGCGTGCCTGACTCCACCTGCAGGTGGATCACAGACTTCCTGTCTGACAGGAGACAGCACGTGAAGCTGGGGAAACATGTCTCTGATTTCCGGACCATCAGCACCGGATCCCCCCAAGGCTGTGTTCTTTCTCCTCTGCTCTTCTCCCTGTACACCAACAGCTGCACCTCCAGTCACCGGTCTGTCAAGCTCCTGAAGTTTGCGGACGACACCACCCTCATCTCGGGCGGGGATGAGTCGGCCTACAGGAGGGAGATTGACCGACTGGTGACCTGGTGCAGTGTGAACTACTTGGAGCTCAATGCTCTAAAGACAGTGGACATGATAGTGGACTTCAGGAAGAGCCCAGCCACACCTGCCCCAATCACCCTGTGTGACTCCTCTGTGGACTCTGTGGAGTCCTTACGCTTCCTGGGCACCATCGTCGAGCTGAACATCACCTCCCTCATTAAAAAAGCACAGCAGAGGTTGTACTTCCTGCGGCAGCTGAGGAAATTCAACCTGCCAAAGACGATGATGGTGCACTTCTACTCTGCCATCATCGAGTCCATCCTCACCTCCTCCATCACCATCTGGTACGCTGCTGCCACTGACCGGGACAAGGTCAGACTGCAGCGTGTCATTCGCTCTGCGGAGAAGGTGATCAGCTGCAATCTGCCATCTCTCCAGGACCTGCACGCCTCCAGGACCCAGAAGCGTGCAGGTAAAATTGCAGATTACCTCATACTCCGTTTGTGGGAAGCTTTGCACATTCCTCTGAGTATTTTGCACATTTCTGCACTACTACTACAACACTTTTAATTGTAATTTAATTAAGATATACTGTACATATAGAGAGGTGTGTATTATTATTATTATTATTATTATTATATAATAATAATTTCACAGATGTCTGAGCCCCTGTGCAGGTGTCTGTTTCTAATTCCTTCATTTTAATAATTAGTTTCCCTGATTTTAAAGTTAAATACATGATGTTGATGTTTGTGGGAGCTCATCTATCACCTGAGGAAGATTGAGGCCTTTGTATCCCAACAGCATGAGATCTATATGTCTTACACATTTCAGATTATGATAACTATCATATAAATACAGTTATATTATGAATTTAAAAAGAGAGACTGTGCTAAATAAAGGAAACACACGGTGTCAGAAAGTGAAGAACTCAGCCAGTGGGCTATCCCAACGTGAGTGTGTTTGCAGAGATCAAAATAACCTCTGTTTCATCCTGATTTAATCACAAAAGCTGATTGTTTTTACTTTGAGTCTCTAAAAAAACATATCTTCTCAACATTTAATCAGTTTTAGTGGTTTTCAGATGTATTTTAAAGCATTTAGGAGAGAAATTAGAGGAAAAAGTCACAGATTAGTGCCTCTCACGGTAGTAGTTATTGGAGGTTTAAAGGCTTCCTGATCGAAATACAACAATCTTCAAAGCTTTATTTAATATATATGTGAAGAGAAACTCCTTCGTTTCCAGTTCAAATCAATTTTACACGTTTTCACGTCCTGTAGATGAGTACTTTATACATTTATTGGCGAGGAGAAAACACAAAGTTGCACAGTATTCCTGCTGCTCCGGTGAGCAGGCAGACTGGGTTGAGTCTCCACGGTTCTCATGGTGTGTTTAAGTGCTTCTCTTTGCTGGGAGTTTTCCATCAGTCACATCAGAATAATCTCGAGGATCCAACTGACAGCACAATGGCAGAAGTCCCTGCAGCCGCCACCGCCACCGCCGCCGCCGCCGCCGCCGCACCGGCTGCCCCAGCTAAGGCAGCAGCAAAAGCACCGAAGAAGAAGACGACCGCTAGGAAGAAGGCTGGTCCTGGTGCCGCTGAGCTCATCTTGAAAGCGGTGACCGCCTCTAACGACCGTAAAGGGATGTCTTACGTATGCCTGAAGAAGGACCTGGCCGCTCAGGGCTACGATCACACCGCCCACATTAAACGCGCCGTCAAGAAGTTGCTGGAGAAAGGAGCCCTTGTGCAGCTCAAGGGAATCGGAGTGTCCGGGTCCTTCAAGGCGGCCAAGCCCGCTGAGAAACCCAAGAAGGTAGTGAAGAAGCCCGCCGCCAAAGCCAAGAAGCCGGCAGCGAAGAAACCCATCGCTAAGAAAGCCGCAGCCGCCAAGAAGCCAAAAGCCGCAACACCCAAGAAGGCGAAGAGGTCCGCTACCCCCCAGAAAACCTCCGTGAAGAAGGTTACAAAGACCCAGAAGAAGAAGGCAGTGACCCCCAAGAAGGCAATGACTCCCAACAAGGCAGTGACTCCCAAGAAAGCTGCGAAGAAGGTCGTTAAAGCCAAACCAGCGAACAAGACTGCAGCGAAGAAGACTGCAGCGAAGAAACCAGCGAAGAAGTAAACACGCTGCTTCACCCATCAAAAGGCTCTTTTAAGAGCCACCCACATACACTAAAGCACTTTTCCTTAATATATGTTATGCTATGGGTGTACATATGTTATATTTATTATATATATAATTATTGTGCACAACTATTGAGAAGCAGCAATGATTAAACTATAAATACAGAAAAGGTTCTCCAGTAAAAGTCAAATATATATATATATATATATATATATAATATATATGAGTAATGCAGTACAACATGGGTTATGTAATGTAGGGACTCTAATAAATTGTTGGTATAATTTATTCATAGAAGAACTTTTCATTCCCTAATTATTGATTAATAAAAGACACAAGTGTGTTCTCTTATAACTCATTTACTGTACAGTACTCTTATTATTCATTGTTATGGAAGTACTCATTAAATAATTTACTCATCATTAACTAATAATTAGATACCGGGTCATTCTTGTTATTCAGCAACATTTCAGCCTCATAACTTTCAAACATATATATTTTTGTCATAATATACAAATAGTGACATGTTTAACTGTCAGGAAAACACGTAGGTCAACTTCAGTTACTAAAATATATATATAATTATTATTAATGGATTGGTTGAAATTGGTTAACAGATCACAGGGTGGAACATTTAAAGCTATAGCTCTGAGAGATCCAGGTTTAACTAACTAACCCTAACCCTTCATAATCTAGCGAGACAGATTAACATTATGAAATATGGGGAAGACACTTTAACCCTCTATGGTACGCATGGTGATACCAGTTTGGAGAAAAAAATATTTGGAGGGGTTTTTTTTGTCATATAATAGACCAAACAGACATAATATAAAGAAATTTCCAATAAATAATTTTGGGGGGGGGGGGTCTTTTTTGGGGTACGTTGCTTTGAGTCAACACCGTACCATAATGGTAAGTAATGAAAAAAGAGTGTTATTGTTTCAAATTTGAACAACATTTATTTAAAAGCACATGGAAATTCATGAAGCAGTTCTTCTCAGCAGTGAAGTATAGATAAGTGACTCACTTTGAACACTGCACTTTCCCTAACTCCCTACCCTAACCCTAACCCTTACAAACAGGGTATTTGCACCGGCCCTTTTTCCCCACCCACAGAGGCCTAATGTCAGGGTTGATCTGCCCTTCTTCTCATCCAGGTCTCATCATTCTGTGATGGTCTCCCCTCTTCTTCAAGACTTTCCTCTCGTTGCAACTTCAGCTTTGAATTTCAGCAAGCTGTACACTTTTTTCTTCAGGATGCCAAAGTGTTGCAGTCCCTGCAGTACAGGAGCCACGCATTCACTGGAGTTAAATCCATCATTTATCCAATTTACCTTTGCATTTTTAGCAAGTTCCCATTACTTAATTAGCAAATAAAGAACATTAAACTATTAGAAATTAAGCTTTACTCATCTATTATTGTGAATATATTTTTTCCCAGATTGAAAAAAGGCAGGAAATGACGTTTTCAGACCATTTTTGTGCAGAGAAATAGCTGAGCTGATCCTTGTGCAACAGACAGCATGGCCCCCAGAGACTCATGTTCCGTTGGGGGAATATATATTTATATTTTTTAAATGGTACGCGATCTCCTCGCACTACATTCGCGATCGACCTTTTGGGCACCCCAACTTTAAACCTTTGAGTTCCCTTTAATTTACATCACTTCCTGCAAATGGTTTCAATGGAATTGTAGTCTTTTTCTTTTAGAAAATAAACTACACACTAACGGGTGGAAAATGACTTCAGGGACACACATTAAATTATAGAAATGGTAATAAATCCAGAGAGTTTAACATGGTCTATTAAATAATTAAAGAATGTTTTTGAGTACTTTATATGTTTTATAGTTATTGTGCAATATTTTTACTGTGTATGTTTCTGTGTAAGTTATAAAGATTTGTTACGATGTATTCATTTTTATTATTTTATTGTTAATTGTCTAAATAATAAATAATAATAATAATAATAACTGTTATTTGTAAAGCGCCTTTCATGGCAAGAAGCAGTCTAAATGCACTACAATACAAGACAATAACGACAACATTAAATGTAACCTTTACACATATTTACATCTCTTATTATTTTATAATTTATAATTAATTTGATAAACTAGATATTATATTTATCCCCGTTGAAATTCACAGTACAAAATAATGTAATCATAGTTCAGACATAAATGATCTTTTTAACCTTTTAACTAAAATGATGAATTAAGTATTGTTGTAAAGAGAATATTTTGTATATTTCCACTACATAAATGTAATTTATAAATGTAGGTATTTTATTCACAGCAAGCATTATTGTGAGATATCTGATTTTGACATCTGAATTCAGACTTTAAACTAAACACACTTCCTCTTTCAGAAGCGCTCAGACCAGCTGCTGTGGAGGAGTGGTTGACTTTTCAAATTCCTTTCGTCCAATAGTACATCAGACATTGCGCGCGTGTCCCTCGGCCTGGACCAATCAGTGCTGCCCTGACTCCGGCAGTTCATTTATAAGGCGCTGTTCACAGGCTGGTAGTATTCTTTTTATCACTGTGAACGCAGAGAAGACTGAGAAACTACGATGGCCAGAACCAAGCAGACCGCCCGTAAGTCCACCGGAGGAAAGGCTCCCAGGAAGCAGCTGGCCACCAAGGCTGCCCGCAAGAGCGCCCCGGCCACCGGCGGCGTGAAGAAGCCTCACCGTTACAGGCCCGGTACCGTGGCTCTGAGAGAGATCCGCCGCTACCAGAAGTCCACCGAGCTGCTGATCCGCAAGCTGCCCTTCCAGCGCCTGGTGAGGGAGATCGCTCAGGACTTCAAGACCGACCTGCGCTTCCAGAGCTCCGCCGTCATGGCGCTGCAGGAGTCCAGCGAGGCTTACCTGGTCGGCCTGTTCGAGGACACTAACCTGTGCGCCATCCACGCCAAGAGGGTCACCATCATGCCCAAAGACATCCAGCTGGCTCGCCGTATCCGCGGGGAGAGGGCTTAAACTGACCGTAGACCAACCAACACACAACGGCTCTTTTAAGAGCCACCTACTCCCTTAAGAGCGCCATGTCCTGAACTACTCATTACACACGTGCTGTCCTCCATGATGACCACATTACACACAACTAGTGTGAAAACATGTCGAGCATCAAGCATCTAAACATGAAATGTCAATTTTCTATACAGTCATTTACTTTACTGTGATATGACTTGGCTGTAAGCAGATGTCTCTGTCAGCACATAGACACTTCCTGTTAGACTCTGTTTTGAACTGTAAACTAAGCAAATGTATCTTTTGTTTATCTTTACAACTTCAGCTCTGATTCAAGATGTTAGGAAGACAAACTCATTACAGTAACTGACTGACTGGTACACTTGTCATCTTCAGAATCAGAAATTCTTTATTAGGCCCACAAGGGAAATTTACCTTGTTATAGCAAAAGAGTTAATCATGGCCTGATTTGACATTCCCTAGTAAGGTTTTAAGTCATATTTACATCTTACAGTTGATGGTGTTGGTCAATTTGTAAGCAGTTAATAAATAAAATAAATAACATTTTTAATTAATAATTTATGGTTGGGTGCAAAGATTTGATCCTAATGATTCTAGCAAAACAAGAGAAGTGTGGATCTTAGAGGAATCATTGACTGTTTACTGGTGAGTTTATAATTATAACTGTATCATAATTACAAAAATACTGATAACACAGGACAACCCAACTGTAAAATATTGAAACCTCCATTAAATAAATGTGTTGCACAGACTTCAATTTAAACCTAAGTTAATAT
Source organism: Cottoperca gobio (assembly GCF_900634415.1). Lineage (NCBI taxonomy): Eukaryota > Metazoa > Chordata > Actinopteri > Perciformes > Bovichtidae > Cottoperca > Cottoperca gobio. The sequence continues at coordinate 11,197 of NW_021166821.1, read as the reverse complement.
GGATTTTAAGTTGCTTCATCACAGTGGAAAAGCAAAGGCTGAATAAATACAACTAGTCTCTATGATTGTTAAATTGTCGGTATGTTCAGTGGGAAGCTGTAAGCTACTTGGGAATTTTGGTTTGGTACATAGTTGTACCTCTGTTGGAGGTGAGTGTGATGTACCAGCACAAGTGCCATTGTCAATGGTTTTTATTTTGAAGGAAATTGTCTTCCACTAAATCGGCAAAGGGTAAGTGCCAACATCCTGTTTACTTATTTCGGTTTTACACACAAATACATAATTGAAGTATATTCTATAATATTAAATATCATAGATGTATTTGGTGTACCATTAACAATGCCCTGCCGATATTTTTCTAAAGGAGATTTATCGTAACGGAAATGCCGCGGCACAGTCTATAGCTTGAGAAGCGGACCGAGCTGAGGGTGACTGTCCTCAACTACGTCCGCAGACGGACTTTAACTACGGACTCTCGCGGCTTTCTGATTATCAGTTTTTCTGAACTCTGACAACATGAGTGGAAGAGGCAAAGGAGGAAAGGGACTCGGTAAAGGAGGCGCTAAGCGCCACCGTAAAGTGCTCCGTGATAACATCCAGGGCATCACCAAACCCGCCATCCGTCGTCTGGCTCGCCGCGGCGGAGTGAAGCGTATCTCCGGTCTGATCTACGAGGAGACCCGCGGTGTGCTGAAGGTGTTCCTGGAGAACGTGATCCGTGATGCCGTCACCTACACCGAGCACGCCAAGAGGAAGACGGTGACCGCCATGGATGTGGTGTACGCGCTGAAGAGGCAGGGCCGCACCCTGTACGGCTTCGGAGGCTAAACCAGACCCTCTGCCCCCCCAACACAACGGCTCTTTTAAGAGCCCCCCACTTTATGTAAAGCGCTTATTCCTGTTCATTTAATTCAATGTATAACATCTTTGCTGACTACGAACCAAACAATAACTTGCAGCTGTAGATCAGTTATCATTATCAAGTTCTTACCGTAGCTTGAAATGCATTGGCTTGAATACACTTGCTGGGATCGTGAATCGAACACTACATGAAACATAACACTATAATTTAATGTAATGCAACAACATCATTGTATGTGCTGTATATAAATACAACTGTGTACATGCTTAAATATCACTTTGGAAAAGTCCGTTTTAGTGCCACCTCACAAACTGACTGTGACTCATTACATTTTTTATTGAACCTCTTATAAATACATTAAACCCCAAATCAACTTCAGGCTTTTTGTGGATTTGTGTACATCATGTTATGTATGTCAATTTGTAACACTAACACTGACAATAAACCACCAACCACGATGTATAAAAGTATGTACAATAATGATTATAATATAAAATACAAATTTAGAATAAATATATGAACATGTCCAAATGCAGACATTAGGCTAACATAACGTAACTTACAGTCTAACAAAATGTGAGGAACGCTTTACATTTAGGAAATTTAGAAATTAGACATTTAGAAAATAAGTGAGTAATAAACTGAATTTGGCTAAGAGCTCATAAAAATTGACTTTGTTACAATAATAAATTACGTAATAATAACGAAATATGCATGTTCTTTTTGAAAATGTTTAAGACAAGAACAACAAAACTTATATTGTTGTGATTATTAATCTACAAAAATGTCCCAAATGTGTAAAGGCCTTAGACATTACTACGGTAGTTATTTTGTTGCATTAAACTTTAGTTTTTGGACTTTAAAGTATACGATATAAATGTAGTGATCATACTACAAAATAACTAAAGCAGTTAACAGCGTATAATATCACAGTTTTTTTAATTGTCCTTCCCCAGTAAATTAAACAATAATCAGTCCAAACATATTGTACTATAGGTAAAATCTCACTTTAATAATAATAATAATAATAATAATAATAATAATAATAATAATAATAATAATAATAATAATAATAATAATAATAATAATAATAATGAAATGCATCTGAAGTCATCATCCAGTGAGAGACATTTCCGCATAGTTACTCCCTGACGCATGGAGAATTAACCAATAGCAGAGTGGGAACAGCACAGCCTCATTTGCATACGGGGGCTTAAATAGAAGCAGTGCTGCCGGACTCCAGTACATTTCTTAGTGAACACTAGATCTGTAATCATGCCTGAACAAACAGCGAAAGCACCAGCCCCCAAGAAGGGATCCAAGAAAGCGGTGACAAAGGCCGCTGGAAAGGCCGGCAAGAAGAGGCGCAAGTCCAGGAAGGAGAGCTACGCCATCTACGTGTACAAGGTGATGAAGCAGGTTCACCCCGACACCGGCATCTCCTCCAAGGCCATGGGCATCATGAACTGCTTCGTGAGCGACATCTTTGAGCGCATCGCCGGTGAGGCCTCTCGTCTGGCTCACTACAACAAGCGCTCCACCATCACCTCCCGGGAGATCCAGACCGCCGTCCGCCTGCTGCTCCCCGGGGAGCTGGCGAAGCACGCGGTGTCTGAGGGCACCAAGGCCGTGACCAAGTACACGAGCTCCAAGTAAACTGTCCTGATGTCAACCAACAAACCAACGGCTCTTTTAAGAGCCACACACTTCTTCTTAAAGAGTAAACATCCAGTGATCGCCGATGTGTTTAAAATTCTTCTGTTTTATCTGGATTTTATAAGAACCGGATATATGTTATCTGAACGAAGTCTTTGCTGTGCGTCACTGAACCAGATATCAGACATTGACATTGTGTGTTTTGGGTGATTGTGATTTTTTTTTTTTTTTTTTTTTTTGTCGAACTTTTCAGAAACCATGAAATATATTTAGAGAAATGTTTATATATCTACATCCTGTGTATTAAAACTTCCTGAAAGTGACTGATGAATTTCTTTAAATATATAACTTTTATTGTTATTAAAACGGTCAGATTTCCATCATACCATAAAGTGTAAATGTATATAACTATAAAACTAAACTTTACTATACCTTGTGTCTTCAAAACCTGTTGTTACTTCTAACTGCACAATATTCCAAACTACAAAACATTTTTAATGTGATGTTAATTTTATGCATTTTTAGTTAAGTGTTGTGATGGGGGTGACTGACGGAAATGACTGCATGTCACAAAAACATTTTAAACAATGTTCAGTTCAGACAGAAAAACACATTTTTAATAAACTTTTAAGCAGATAAAATCATGTGGCAAACCTACAAGCAAGTTGCACATGTTGCACTTACTATTTAGCACAAAACTAAAAACGTCCCTGATTCATTCTCTTGGGAGGTATCATTTGCACATACAATTAATATTAGGTCAATATTAAATTCAACACTTAGGTTTGAATATCCAACATCAGGCCCAAGGACAAGAGATATACAGCAAGAACACATAAAAGGACACTTTTTATGTAATACATATGACTGGTTTATGATTTAATTTGTGTATGTTCCTTTTGGTGTTAAGTGAGTCACATAAATAGGAAACGTGTATTAGTTTTTCTACCAGGGACACAAAGGACAATAGTTGAAGAATCCCCCATATACTGAATACACGTAGCTAATGTGTGGGCTGATTGTTGGCAGTTGTGGAAGAAATACGATCCCTGGTCAGATTACTAAATGAACCCGTACATTGTAAAGATTTGACAACTTCTATCCAATAGCTGAGCATCACGTGCATACAATGGACAAATCAACGTCTTCATAATATATTATATACATTATAATAAAACAGACAAATTGCGTTTCACGACTGGATGAACAGGAATAAGCTCTTTACATAAAGTGGGGGGCTCTTAAAAGAGCCGTTGTGTTGGGGGGGCAGCGGGTCTGGTTTAGCCTCCGAAGCCGTACAGGGTGCGGCCCTGCCTCTTCAGCGCGTACACCACATCCATGGCGGTCACCGTCTTCCTCTTGGCGTGCTCGGTGTAGGTGACGGCATCACGGATCACGTTCTCCAGGAACACCTTCAGCACACCGCGGGTCTCCTCGTAGATCAGACCGGAGATACGCTTCACTCCGCCGCGGCGAGCCAGACGACGGATGGCGGGTTTGGTGATGCCCTGGATGTTATCACGGAGCACTTTACGGTGGCGCTTAGCGCCTCCTTTACCGAGTCCCTTTCCTCCTTTGCCTCTTCCACTCATGTTGTCAGAGTTCAGAAAAACTGAATATCAGAGAACCGCGAGAGTCTGTACTTAAAGTCCGTCTGCGGACGTAATTGAAGAATGCCATCCTCAGCTCAAGCGCCAATGTTTTTGATCCTCTTCTCAAGCTGGAGACTGAGCCGTTGCATTTCCAGTTATGATGAATTTGCTTCAAAATAAAAGCAAACCTTTGACAATGGCAGGGCATTGGTAGTACACCAAATTTATCAAGAACGCCATAGAGGTGCCATACTATTTTCAGTTGTGCTGTTAGATATTAATAACAGCGTCTGCAGCCCGTCCTTTCAGTAAATTATACTATAAATGTTTGAATAATGTTTTTGACATACTAGATACTGTGACTTTTCATGTTTTTGAAAAGCAATACTACGTCTTTTTGTGGCTTTTTTCAAGACTCTTTTTAGCTTTTCGACATGCTATACTATAACTTTTTCATAATGTTTTTAGACATACTATATACAATGATTTTTTAATATTCTTTTTGATATACTATATTTTAAGAAATATTATGACTTTCTTCATCTTTTTTGACATACTATTGTTGTTTTTTTAGACATAATAGCGATTGCCTTACAGGGCATAATCTACACTAAAGTAGAAAAAACAATGAAGGGTGAAATGTTTTATTGTTTAATTCATTGTCTCAGCTACACATACAAGTTATTTGTCAGATACCAATTTACAGTATAAAATGCATCTAGGCTGTGGGACAGGATTTAAACAATAGTCTCAAAGGAAAAGTTTGGTTTAAATTTTGGAAAAATAGACACAAGTATCAGCAGGAAGCTAAACAACGTACTGCAGTCAATACAATTTACACTTAAGTACTTAAGTGTACGGTATACTTAAATCTGCGGAAATACCAGAAGTAAACAGCTTACAAAATGCGCAAAAGTATACTTTTCTACATTTACCTAACATTACTTTTGACAACTATATTTAAGAGTTTGTGAAGAACCTGTGCAGTGCTCAGCTGCTTAACCTAACATGGGGGAAAATGTCTCAGTGTCTGCTACTGTATTTATATTTGGTGGTTGTTCATAGTGAAGGCCAACCGAACATGTCTTCTTAAGAAATAGATCTATGAACAAGAACTATGTTTAACTAAACAAAACAACAACAAAAAAGTGAACAAAAACTAAATGAACAATTACAATGATGGCCAATATGGAATACATATTATACTTCTCAATACATCCATTAATATATAAAAATATACTTTTACGTATATTCTGCAACATGTTATTTTGAAGTAGCAGTATTTAACGGAAGTCTTGTGGTAAATACAGAAACTTGGCACGAGCTCTCTTCTGATAGGACTATCATAGATGCGCTCACTGATGGCCAATCAAGGAGCAGCAGGTAGATGTATAAGCCTGGTGTTGACGTCAGATGCCTAATTCTTCTCTCGTGTCTGTGAAAGAGGTAATAGAAAATGTCAGGAAGAGGCAAAACCGGAGGCAAAGCAAGAGCGAAGGCGAAGAGCCGCTCCTCCAGAGCCGGACTCCAGTTCCCCGTGGGCCGTGTCCACAGACATCTGAGGAAGGGTAACTACGCCCATCGTGTCGGTGCCGGAGCCCCGGTGTACCTGGCGGCGGTGCTGGAGTACCTGACCGCTGAGATCCTGGAGCTGGCTGGAAACGCCGCCCGTGACAACAAGAAGACCAGGATCATCCCCCGTCACCGCAGATCGCGTCGCAACGAAGAGGGGGGGGGGGGGGGGGGGGGGGGGGGGGGGGGGGGGGGGGGGGGGGGGGGGGGGGGGGGAGGGGGGGGGGGGGGGGGGGGGGGGGGGGGGGGGGGGGGGGGGGGGGGGGGGGGGGGGGGGGGGGGGGGGGGGGGGGGGGGGGGGAGGGGGGGGGGGGGGGGGGGGGGGGGGGGGGGGGGGGGGGGGGGGGGGGGGGGGGGGGGGGGGGGGGGGGGGGGGGGGGGGGGGGGGGGGGGGGGGGGGGGGGGGGTGGGGGGGGGGGGGGGGGGGGGGGGGGGGGGGGGGGGGGGGGGGGGGGGGGGGGGGGGGGGGGGGGGGGGGGGGGGGGGGGGTGGGGGGGGGGGGGGGGGGGGGGGGG
>NW_021166820.1:0-42228 GCF_900634415.1 Cottoperca gobio | reverse complement strand
GATAATGATATAAATATATATATATATATATAGATATAGTATATATAGTAGTATATATATATGGATATATATATTTACATAATACATCTACACACACATATATATATATATATGACATATACACACACATAATATATACACACACATATATATATATATGTGTGTATGTATATATATATGTGTGTATGTATATATATATTATTATGTGTATGTATGTCTACTGCAGGATCTCTGGTTTAACAAACACAACACAACCAGTGCTGCAGACGACACATTCACACGTTTGCAGACATAACGGACACCTGTCCTCCTCCGCAGGCCGCTGCAGCCTCCGTTAAACAGCCGGAGCCAACAGATCTGGGGGGGGGACGCTGACCCGGCACAGACTGGCATCTGCTGCGACGTTCGCACAGAGCAGCAGGGAGAAGCGTCAAACATGCGGATATTTCACTCCTTCCGTTTCGATCAAGTGGAGCATGAAAAGGAGTTTTAATACTCTCGAGTGGCACGAGGGTGACACCACTGATATTGTTATTCTGCATGGGGAGGTCCATGCAGCTAATGTGAGAGGGGGGGCAACAGTGAGCAGGCATGAGGCTAGGCCATATGGACGGATCCTCTTCAATAGGAAGCTTACACTCCCATAATGCATCCTGTTTTCAAAGCCTGCAGCAGTTCACTGTGTGCAGGACTCTTTATTGTGTGGAGAATCACACTTTGAATTATCTGAAGGACACATGTTGGGGCTGGAGGAGAGAGACCCCCCCCCCCTCCACTGATTCCCACCAAACTGTGAAATCAGGAGTTAGAAAAGTAAAAGCAGACGGATGAAAGATGTTCGAGCTGATTGTGTGATGATAAGTTCCTCTCATCTGCTTCCCTTCAGGCTCCCTGTTTGCTCAATATTAATTACCATGTAATTACAATATCATTACACGTCCATGTTCTCTGGAGCTGCAGCACACCAGCGCCTAACGAGCATGAATTCTACATCCTGCCGCAGTGTCCGGCCGCTAATCATGGACGGATTAGGAGACAACAGGGCCCCCAGGCACAGATACGGAGAGGCCCCCATCCCTCCTTTATAGGGGCAAGACACACAGACTGAGAGACACACAAAGAGACACAATACAACTACAAAGACACACAACATGACTACAAAGTCAACTAATTATTCAACACCAAACATTAACAGTGAGGTTTTGTCCCGGGGGCCCCTCCCCTGTGGGCCCTATAGTTCAGCCCCCCTCACACTAACATGCGTCTGTAAGACCCCCGTGTGAGCCAGGTGTGTGCAGCGCAGTGTGTGCAGCGCAGTGTGTGTGTGCAGTGTGTGGTGCAGCGCAGTGTGTGCAGCGCAGTGTGTGCAGCGCAGTGTGGTGTTCGAAGACTGCTCGTCTCATAAAGTAGCACAAACATGTCATCAGATTGGACGTCCGTGTGAATCACATTTACATGAACGGCCTTTTACATTAACACCCCCCCCCCACAGACTGTGGCGCAGACAGCCAGACGGAGGTGAGGGAGCGGCTCTGTGTGATGTCCATGCTGAGCTAATTGAGGCAGAAGTGAGCGTGTTGTTGGTTCTCCCTGTTTAGATGATTCCTGTTAACGCAGCCAAAAGCAAAAGACAACTTACCCCCTTCATGTAGCGCAGCGTGCACATCACATGAGGAGACACAGAGACACAGAAACGTTAACACTGTCAGACCGGGCCTGCTGCCTAGGCAGAAACTGCAGGGCAGGAAAACGAGGCGAAGGAGGAGGACGGCAAGGAGGGAGGACGCAGTGGCGAAAAGAGACGAGGGGGGGGGGAGCAGCGGGACGAGCGGGGGGTACGGGAGGGAACAGGGAAGCGCCCGGAAGAAGAAGGGAGGGCGGAAAGGCGTCGGTGACGGGGAGCTGAGGGGTCGGGAGCGGGTGGCGGAGGAGTGGGAGCGCCGGAGGAGTTGGAGGGCAGGAGGGAGCGGGGGGAGGGAGGCGGGGGAAGGCTGCAGGAGGTAGCGGGGGAGGGCAGGGACTGGGAGGGGAGGGGAGCGGTTTTCCAAGTTTATCTTTTTCTTTTACTTCTCATATTTATCTCAGTGTATTTATTCGTATACGTATCTATGTTAGGTCGGGGTTTTAGGTCATGATGGAGTCGTGTTTTAGTAGAGATTTTATCGGGTTTAGTATTAGTAGAGGTCTTTTATCTCATTATTTATCTTTTTATTTCATTATTTATCTTTTTATCTCATTATTTATCTTTTTATTTCATATTTAATCGGTATCTAGGAGACTTTTTATCTCATTATTATCCTTTTATTTACTAGTTTGTGACAGAGGCAGAATCAGCTGTAATATGGTGTAATGGAAATTAATGGCAGCCTTAAAGATAAGCTATTTAAATATAATTTTTGCTCTTGAAGTTTATATTTTTTATAATCTTATTAAAGTTATATTTACTTCATAAATCTTTTGTCTTTGTGTTGCTGCAACAACAGAATTTCCCTCTTTGGCGATCAATAAAGGTTTATCTTATTATTAACTAAATAATTATAATAAATAACAAGTGAATGAACAAAATTAATAATTTACAAATTGATGAAAAAATCATGTTTTACTTACGGAGACAAAATCCTGGCGAGAGCGGGAAAGATATTTGAGAAAAGAGAAAGAAGTGGAATTATAGTTTTGTGTGTAAATATAGAGGTTTGTATATGCTAGCTGCTAACATCAGCATGCTAACGCTAACTAGCAGTTAACACACCGTACAGCTGAGGCCGGCAGGAACGTCTCTACACATTCTGTGTGTTAAATAATAAAATAACTTCCAATAACTAATAACAGAAACAGTCGAAGGAGAGAATTTGATCAGGATGAATGTAAACAACACACAGACAAACGGCCAAAACGTTATATATATACTAGCAATACCCACACATAACAGTGTGTAACGGTGGCCTCACTGAGATCTTCAGCATCATCAGACATTCACTGTATTAGACATGACCTATTGAGACATGTACGTAGGTAGGCACACTTAGATGACTTAACCTGGAGAGACATTTCACCTGTAGATGGACGGTTCAACTGTAATTAGGACAGTACAGAGTAGGGACATGTCCTAGATGAGGATGTCTGTAATGTGAGCATGTCCTAGAGAGGTGACCAGGACATCAACTGAATGTAGCATCTCGAGGTAGACTTACCTGTGTAGGACATGTTCACTGTGGTGCATCCCTGTGATGTGAGCATGACTTGAGTGAGAACTTACTAGTGTAGACATGTTACTAATGTGGGAATGTCACTGAGATGGGACATGTTCACCTAATTGGCTGTCACGAAATGTGGAATGACATGTAGATGTGAGACAAACTGCTGTGTGAGGCATTCACGTATGAGGACGCAACTATAGATGCACTGATGAGCATTACATGTCACGAGGTGTGAAGACTGTCACGTATTGGCATTAGCACACTGTAGATTAGGCATGTTACTGGATTGAGATGTTCACCTGAGATGTGCAGGACATGTCAACTGGTAAATGTGGGGACATGCACCTGTAGATGTGAGGACATGTCACCTGTAGATGTGAGGAATGATGTTCACCTGTAGATGTGAGGACATGTCACCTGTAGATGTGAGGGACATCTTTCACCTGTTAGGTATGTGAGGACATGTCACCTGTAGATGTGAGGACATGTCACCTGTAGATGTGAGGACATGTTCACCTGTAGATGTGAGGACATGTTCACCTGTAGATGTGAGGACATGTCACCTGTAGATGTGAGGACATGTCACCTGTAGATGTGAGGACATGTCACCTGTAGATGTGAGGACATGTTCACCTGTAGATGTGAGGACATGTTCACCTGTAGATGTGAGGACATGTTCACCTGTAGATGTGAGGACATGTCACCTGTAAATGTGAGGACATGTCACCTGTAGATGTGAGGACATGTTCACCTGTAGATGTGAGGACATGTTCACCTGTAGATGTGAGGACATGTTCAACTGTAAATGTGAGGACATGATGTCACCTGTAGATGTGAGGACATGTAAGGACATGTCACCTGTAGATGTGAGGACATGTAAGGACATGTCACCTGTAGATGTGAGGACATGTAAGGACATGTCACCTGTAGATGTGAGGACATGTTCACCTGTAGATGTGAGGACATGTCACCTGTAGATGTGAGGACCAGTGTCAACTGTAAAGTGCGGTAGGACATGTCACCTGTAGATGTGAGGACATGTAAGGATATGTCACCTGTAGATGTGAGGACATGTGATAACCTGTAGAGTGAGGACATGTAGGACATGTCACCGTAGAGGTGAGGACATGTACAGAACTGATCACGATGTAGAGGTCACCTGTATGGAGGACGGTCCACTGTAGATGTGAGGACATGTCACCTGTAGATGTGAGGACATGTTCACCTGTAGATGTGAGGACTGTCACTGAGATGTGAGGCATGCACCTAAGTGAGTCACCTGTAGATGTGAGGACATTCACCTGCTGTAGGACAGATGTAGAGTGAGCATGTTCCACCTGTAGATGTGAGGACAGTACATGATTGCACTGTCTTAGAATGTGAGGACATGTTCACCGTAGATGTGGGAGGACATGTTCTCCTGTAGATGTGAGGACATTAGGAATGTCACCGTAGATGTGAGGCATGTCACTGTGAGTGAGGGACATGTCACTGTAGAGTGGAGGATGACTTAGAGTAAGGGACATGTACCTGTAGATGTGAGGACATGTATCACATGTACGTGTGAGACATGTGAGGGACTGTAAGGACATGTCACCGTAGACGTGAGGGACATGTTCACCTGTAGGATGTGAGGAAGTGGGACAGTGACATCACTGTAGATGTGAGGACATGTCACCTGTAGATGTGAGGACTGTCACACTGTAGATTGTGGGACATGTAACTGGATTGCTCTACCTGTAGATGTGAGGACAGTAGGATGTCACTGTAGATGTGAGGACAGTAGACCATGTCACTGTAGATGTGAGGAATGTAATTTAGGATTTTATATTCTTTACTGTAGATGTGTATGGTGCATGTTATCACGTAGGATTTTTGGTTGTGGATTGTGTCCCGTGTTGACTGAGTGTGGAGGAGTTCCCCTGGGAAGGGGGGGGGGGGTAGGGGAGGTGGGGAGTGGCAGATTTTCATCTCTGTATTGTCAATTTTTTTTCTTTCCTTTTCACCGGATAGATGTGGAGGACATGTCACCTGTAGATTGAGGACATGTCACCTGTCAGATGTGAGGACTGTTCACCTGTAGATGTGAGGAAGCACTGGACTAATGACAGGTTCTCACTGTAGATGGGAGCGCACAGTAGATGTAGGACACACCTGTAGATGTGAGGACATGTACCTGTTAGATGTGAGGACCAGTTCACCTGTAGATGTGGGAATGTAGGATGTCGAGTGGAGGGGCGTGTGTGAGGAAAAATGTCCTGTAGATGTGAGGACATGTTACGCTGTACTGTGAGAAATGTGAGGAATGTAAGGACTATGTCACATGTAGATTGAGGACGTGTAGTAGCATGTTGAGACATGTGAGGACAGGTTAAGGACATGTCACCTGAGGTGACTGTTCACTGTAGATGTGAGGACATGTGCAACTGTGAGTGAGGACATGTCACCTGTAGATGTGAGGCAGATTCACCTGTGAGTAGCATGTCACTGTGATGGGGAATGTTCACGTAGATGTGAGGACATGTTCACCTTGTAGAGTGAGGAGGTCCCCATGTAAGCGACATGTAGCACCTGTAAATGTGAGGACATGTTCACCTGTAGATGTGAGCGGACATGTTCACTGTAGATGTGAGGACTGACTAGGTAAGCACCTGTAGATGTGAAGGACATGTTCACCTGTAGATGTGAGGACATGTGAGGACATGTACTCTGTAGTATGTGAGGACATGTCACCTGTAGATGTGAGGACATGTTCACCTGTAGACTGAGGGACAGTGTCAACTGTAGAGACTAGGAATTTACCTGTAGATGTGAGGACATGTACTGATGATGTCGACATGTAGACTGTAGACTGTAAGGATGTCACCTTGATAGGATGTAGCTGTCACATGTAGATAGGACATGTCACCTGTAGATGTTGAGGTGCACCATGTAGATTAGGCACTGTGAGATGTGAGGACTTCATGTAGTGAGGACATGTTCACGGTAGCATGTTGGACGTCACGTAGAAACATGGACCGACTGTGAGGGACATGTTCACCTGTAGATGTGACGGACATGTTACACTGTAGATGTGAGGACAGTTCCCTGTAGATGTGAGGACATTCTACCTGTGTGTGAGGGACATGGTCACTGAGATGTGAGGACATGTTCACTTAGAGTTCTGTAGTGATGTGAGGACATGTTCACCTGTAGGATGTGAGGAACATGTCACCTGTCGATGTGCAGGCACGTGTCAAATTGCGGATGTGATGGCCTGTGAGGAAGTAAAGGACATGTCACCTGTAGATGTGAGGACATGTTCCTGTTGTAGCATGTACCCGTAGAGTGAGGACATGTAAGGACATGTCACGTGTAGATGTGAGGACATGTCACAGGATCTGTGGACAGTCCGTAGTGTGAGACTGCTTACCTTGATTGTGGAAGGACATATCACCTGTAGGATGTGAGGCATGTGCACCGTGTGTGAGAGGAATGTCACCTGTAGATGTGAGTGTCATCAGTAATGTCACATGTAGTAGGCTGCAACTGTATGTGAGGACATGTTCCATTATAGTCACTGTAGATGTGAGGGACATGTCACCTGTAGATGTGAGGACATGTCACGGATTGACTGTAAGGACATGCACCATGTAGAGTGGACATGTGGTATGTCACTGTAGATGTGAGGAAATGTAGTTGTCCCTGCATGTAGACATGTCCTGTGAGGACATGTTCAACTGTAGATGTGACCTGTCTTTAGGTGGAGGGACATGTCACCTGTAGATGTGAGGACATGTTCACCTGTAGATGTGAGGACATGTTCACTGTAGAGTGCAGGACATGTTCACTGTAGATGTGGAAATGTCACCTGTAGGATCGTGAAGGACATGTCACCTGTAGATGTGGGACATGTTCACTGTAGATGTGAGGACATGTTCACTGTAGATTGTGGGGGACATGTTCACCTGTAGATGTGAGGACATGTGCAGAATGTGAGGACATGTTCACCCTGTAGATGTGAGGACAGAACAGGTCCACCTGTAGAATGTGAGGACATGTTCACCTGTAGATGTGAGGACATGTGAGACATAAGACATGTCACCTGTAGATGTGAGGAACATGTTTCACCTGTAGAGGAGGACATCCCCTGTAACTGTGGCATGCACTGTAGATGGGGACCATGTTCACCGAGTAGATGTGAGGACATGTGAGGACATGTAAGGACATGTCACCTGTAGATGTGAGGACATGTTCACCTGTAGATGTGAGGACATGTTCACCTGTAGATGTGAGGACATGTTCACCTGTAGATGTGAGGACATGTGAGGACATGTAAGGACATGTCACCTGTAGATGTGAGGACATGTTCACCTGTAGATGTGAGGACATGTTCACCTGTAGATGTGAGGACATGTTCACCTGTAGATGTGAGGACATGTGAGGACATGTAAGGACATGTCACCTGTAGATGTGAGGACATGTTCACCTGTAGATGTGAGGACATGTTCACCTGTAGATGTGAGGACATGTTCACCTGTAGATGTGAGGACATGTGAGGACATGTAAGGACATGTCACCTGTAGATGTGAGGACATGTTCACCTGTAGATGTGAGGACATGTTCACCTGTAGATGTGAGGACATGTTCACCTGTAGATGTGAGGACATGTTCACCTGTAGATGTGAGGACATGTTCACCTGTAGATGTAAGGACATGTCACCTGTAGATGTTTCGAGGGTTTCAGCTGCTGTACCTTCTTGAGCACGAGGCCGGGCTCCTGAGCGAGCAGCTGCCGCTGGGCAGCAATATTCCCCAGAGCAGAGTTCCTCCACCAGAGCTTCTCCAGAGGATCCAGCTGCACCCTATGGAACAGAGACTGGGGGGAGGGGTACATCTCTTTATTTAGCATTTATCATAACATGAGGGATTACAGATATGAACGTAAAAGCAATAAAACATCAGAACTGAGAATCTTTAAACACTGTGAGATGATTTAATGCTTTTACAGTTTTCTTTATCAGGACCGAATCATTTAAAGCATCTTTGTAAACATGCAGTAAATATTTAATTTAATAAACACATTGTTAACGTTTTAACACATTTTATAAAGACCTGATTTTTGATAAAAATTTACGAGAAAAAACTTGAATATTGTGTGAGATGAGAAACTGTACAAATACTATTAAATTACTTTATTTTCTAATCTTACAACTTTAATTTGCGGAACAAAACAACTTGGAGACTCTCGGGAATTAAAGTCATAAATTTAGCAGAAAGAACCTGAGAAAATATTATTATATTAATAATATTATAAACTTTATTTTGAATAATAAAGAGAGTTATCGCTGCAGTGGGTTCTCTCTACCCACAACCTCCCTGACGCGTCGTATTAAAGTGTTTCCTGTTGTTTCTGTGAGGACGTGTGACTCTGTGTCAGCTGTGTGTGTCAGGCTGAAGGACGGCCTCCCACTGTGACTGGTGCATGCTGGGTAATTAACATGGAGCCGTATGAGGTGGATGGTGAGGACGGCCCGGCAGGTCTCTGATTAAAGGCCGGGGTGGTGCTTCACAGCGCCCTGCTGGACAATAAACACCACTAATGGCATCAGGACCCCCGCTCTGCTGCACGCCACGGACAGAGGGCAACGAGGACGCCGCGCTACGCAACACTCAGAACAAACTTCTCTGTCGTCTGTAAGAGAGCTGCATGGATCCATTGTTAAAGTTTCTGCTGAAAAGTCTTTAAATATTGTTTCAGCTTCAAATCTGCTGCTTTTCTGGTTTATAATAAAGTGAATATCAAGACTTTTAAAGATATTTAAAAACTTTAAAGACTTTTAAAATATTTGCAGGACTCAGCAGGACTCTGTAAGACTCTGCAGGACTCTGTAGGACTCTGCAGGACTCTGTAGGACTCTGCAGGACTCTGTAGTATGCTGCAGTACTCTGTATGACGCTGCAGGACTCTGTAGGACGCTGCAGGACTCTGTAGGACTCTGTAAGACTCTGTAGGACTCTGCAGGACTCTGTAGGACTCTGCAGGACTCTGTAGGACGCTGCAGGACTCTGTAGGACTCTGTAGGACTCTGCAGGACGCTGCCATACTCTGTAGAACTCTGCAGGACGCTGCAGTACTCTGTAGGACGCTGCAGGACGCTGCAGTACTCTGTAAGACTCTGCAGGACTCTGTAGGACTCCGTAAGACTCTGCAGGACTCTGTAGGACTCTGTAAGACTCTGCAGGACTCTATAGGACTCTGTAGGACTCTGTAAGACTCTGCATGACTCTGTAGGACTCCGTAAGACTCTGCAGGACTCTGTAGGACACTGCAGGACTCTATAGGACTCTGTAGGACTATGTAAGACTCTGCAGGACGCTGCAGCACTCTGTAGGACGCTGCAGGACTCTGCAGGACGCTGCAAGATGTTGCAGGACTGTGTAGGACTCTACAGGACGCTGCAGGCCTCTGCAGGACTCTGTAGGACGCTGCAGTACTCTGTAGGACTCTGTAGGACTCTGTAGGACTCTGCAGGACGCTGCCGTACTCTGTAGGACTCTGCAGGACGCTGCAGTACTCTGTAGAACTCTGCAGGACGCTGCAGTACTCTGTAGGACGCTGCAGGACGCTGCAGTACTCTGTAAGACTCTGCAGGACTCTGTAGGACTCCGTAAGACTCTGCAGGACTCTGTAGGACTCTGTAAGACTCTGCAGGACTCTATAGGACTCTGTAGGACTCTGTAAGACTCTGCATGACTCTGTAGGACTCCGTAAGACTCTGCAGGACTCTGTAGGACACTGCAGGACTCTATAGGACTCTGTAGGACTATGTAAGACTCTGCAGGACGCTGCAGCACTCTGTAGGACGCTGCAGGACTCTGCAGGACGCTGCAAGATGTTGCAGGACTGTGTAGGACTCTACAGGACGCTGCAGGCCTCTGCAGGACTCTGTAGGACGCTGCAGTACTCTGTAGGACTCTGTAGGACTCTGTAGGACTCTGCAGGACGCTGCCGTACTCTGTAGGACTCTGCAGGACGCTGCAGTACTCTGTAGGACTCTGCAGGACGCTGCAGGACTCTGTAGGACGCTGCAGGACTCTGTAGGATGCTGCAGGACTCTGTAGGATGCTGCAGGACGCTGCAGTACTCTGTAAGACTCTGCAGGACTCTGTAGGACTCCGTAAGACTCTGCAGGACTCTGTAGGACTCTGTAAGACTCTGCAGGACTCTATAGGACTCTGTAGGACTCTGTAAGACTCTGCATGACTCTGTAGGACTCCGTAAGACTCTGCAGGACTCTGTAGGACACTGCAGGACTCTATAGGACTCTGTAGGACTATGTAAGACTCTGCAGGACGCTGCAGCACTCTGTAGGACGCTGCAGGACTCTGCAGGACGCTGCAAGATGTTGCAGGACTGTGTAGGACTCTACAGGACGCTGCCGTACTCTGTAGGACTCTGCAGGACGCTGCAGTACTCTGTAGGACTCTGCAGGACGCTGCAGGACTCTGTAGGACGCTGCAGGACTCTGTAGGATGCTGCAGGACGCTGCAGTACTCTGTAAGACTCTGCAGGACTCTGTAGGACTCCGTAAGACTCTGCAGGACTCTGTAGGACTCTGTAAGACTCTGCAGGACTCTATAGGACTCTGTAGGACTCTGTAAGACTCTGCATGACTCTGTAGGACTCCGTAAGACTCTGCAGGACTCTGTAGGACACTGCAGGACTCTATAGGACTCTGTAGGACTATGTAAGACTCTGCAGGACGCTGCAGCACTCTGTAGGACGCTGCAGGACTCTGCAGGACGCTGCAAGATGTTGCAGGACTCTGTAGGACTCTACAGGACGCTGCAGGACTCTGTAGGACGCTGCAGGACTCTGTAGGATGCTGCAGGACTCTGTAGGATGCTGCAGGACGCTGCAGTACTCTGTAGGACTCTGCAGGACTCTGTAGGACTCCGTAAGACGCTGCAGGACTCTGTAGGATGCTGCAGGACGCTGCAGTACTCTGTAAGACTCTGCAGGACTCTGTAGGACTCCGTAAGACTCTGCAGGACTCTGTAGGACTCTGTAAGACTCTGCAGGACTCTATAGGACTCTGTAGGACTCTGTAAGACTCTGCATGACTCTGTAGGACTCCGTAAGACTCTGCAGGACTCTGTAGGACACTGCAGGACTCTATAGGACTCTGTAGGACTATGTAAGACTCTGCAGGACGCTGCAGCACTCTGTAGGACGCTGCAGGACTCTGCAGGACGCTGCAAGATGTTGCAGGACTCTGTAGGACTCTACAGGACGCTGCAGGCCTCTGCAGGACTCTGTAGGACGCTGCAGTACTCTGTAGGACTCTGTAGGACTCTGCAGGACGCTGCCGTACTCTGTAGGACTCTGCAGGACGCTGCAGTACTCTGTAGGACTCTGCAGGACGCTGCAGGACTCTGTAGGACGCTGCAGGACTCTGTAGGATGCTGCAGGACTCTGTAGGATGCTGCAGGACTCTGTAGGATGCTGCAGGACTCTGCGCATATTTTTATTTTATTTTCTCATGAACTCACCAACACAGAAGAAGCAGCGACGCTCCGGATATCATCCTCCTCACTCTGCAACACACAGCGAATATTAATATTAATAACTTTAACAATGAAACAAACAATTATTAATATGAATAACTCCCTCATACTTTGTGTGTATTAATACACACTGTATGTTAACACACCTCTTGGGTGACCCACACACTCTTGTTGTGTCATTGTTTGCAGTGGATCCTCACGAGTCCCGCAGGACACTGACGCTCCCTGAAGGACTCATAAGGAGTCGAATCTAAAGAATCCCTTAAATCCCTAAAAGACTGTTAGCTCTCACAGGCGGATAAAAGTCACTTCACAGAGCTTGGCTGCTTTCATCTCTGCGGCTGACATCTTGATTCACCGTCTGCTGTCAGCAGATCGGAGCCTCTCTACGTGTTAATTATCTCATTTATTCTGCGGGAACATGAATAACTCTCTTTCATGTCTCTCATTGTCTCCTTCTCTTTAGTTCCTCTTCCTGCTTCCTCCTGATGGGACTCGCTGAAGACTTGAACACAGAAGATCTGCTGTTCTTATATCTGGTTCAGTATCTGATCTTCTTATTGACATGTTTCACACAGAGGGCGACCTGGTGACACGTGGTGAGCGCGCAGAGGAAGCTACGACGATGGCCGACAAAAACACAGATACAGCGAGGAGGAGAAAAGCTGAGCGGACGAAACGAGAATCAAGCAAACCCTCCTGGAGCTGTGACCGGGGGGGGGTCCAATATATGCATCTGTATAATAACTATAACCATATACTACAGAGAGTACTGCTAACATCCAGACCGGAGGATGGAGCCCACATTGCATCACAATACATCCCATAAAAATCCCCACACACACACACACCACCCCCCGCCCACCCCCCCCACACACACACATTTGTCTTTGCACCTGCAGATCAACAGTCTGTGTCGACTTAATGTCTCAGAGGAAAGTTTCCTTAATTTAAAGCTTAAACTGATGATGTCATCGTTCATCCCTCGAATAACCCGGCAGATACAACTGAACTAAACCCACACACACACACACATCTCCCCCCCCCCCAACACACACACAGACACACTCCACCACCCCCCCAACTAACACGCACACACACACACACTCCACCACACACACACACACACACACACACACACACACACACACAAGGCAACAACATAAGAGAATCATCCGGGAGACGTGAATGTGAGCCGTTAGCAAAGCCTTTCTCGGCCACTTCATCCTGTCAAAACACTACACACACACACACACACACACACACACACACACACACACACACCATCCTAATTGGTGGCGTTTACAAGTTCTGTCCAAACCACTGTGTGTGCTCGATGGTTAATTTAGAGAGAAACTGAGCAATAAGAGAAATGAAGAACGTGGCGAGAATAGAGCTGAAAGAAAAGAGGGGGGAACGCAGAACGCGGGGGAGAGAGATAACAGAGGGACGAATGGGCTGCTGGGTGGCTACAAAGAAGCGGGGAGGAGAGTACAGGAGAGGAGGGAGAGAGAGAGAGAGAGAGAGAAGGAGAGAGAGGGAGGAGGGGAGAGGAGAGAGAGGAGAGGAGGGGAGAGGAGAGGAGAGAGAGGAGAGGAGGGGAGAGGAGAGAGAGGAGAGGAGGGAGAGAGAGAGAGAGGAGAGAGAGGAGAGGAGGGGAGAGGAGAGAGAGGAGAGGAGAGAGAGGAGAGAGAGGAGAGGAGGGGAGAGGAGAGTAGAGAGAGGAGAGGAGAGGAGGGGAGAGGAGAGAGAGGAGAGGAGGGGGAGAGGCGAGAGAGGAGAGGCGAGAGAGGAGAAGAGGGGAGAGGAGAGAGAGGATGAGAGGGTGAGAGGAGGGGAGAGGAGGGGAGGAGAGGAGAGGAGAGGAGAGGAGGACAGGAGAGGAGGGGAGAGGGAAGAGAGGAGAGAGAGGAGAGGAGGGGAGAGGAGAGAGAGGAGAGGAGAGAGAGAGAGGGGAGAGGAGAGGAGAGAGAGAGAGAGAGGAGGGGAGAGGAGAGAGAGGAGAGGAGAGGAGAGGAGAGATAGGAGAGGAGGGAGAGGAGAGAGAGGAGAGAAGAGGACAGGAGAGGAGAGAGAGGAGGGGAGAGGAGAGGAGAGGAGAGGAGAGAAGAGAGAGGAGAGGAGGGGAGAGGAGAGAGAGGAGAGGAGAGGACAGGAGAGGAGAGGAGAGGAGAGAGGAGAGGAGAGGGAGGGCAGGAGAGGAGAGGAGGGGAGAGGAGAGAGGGGAGAGGAGAGAGAGGAGAGGAGGGAGAGGAGAGGAGAGGAGAGGAGAGGAGAGAGAGGATAGGACAGGAGAGGAGAGGACAGGAGAGGAGAGGAGGGGAGAGGAGAGAGGAGGGGAGATGGAGAGAGGAGAGAGAGGAGAGGAGGGAGAGCAGGAGAGGAGAGGAGAGGAGAGGAGGGTAGAGAGAGGAGAGGAGAGGAGGGGAGAGAAAGGAGAGGAGGGGAGAGGAGGGGAGAGAGAGGAGAGGAGAGGGGGAGAGGAGAGGAGAGAGGGAGAGGGGAGAGGAGAGAAGGAGAGGAGGGGAGAGGAGGGGAGAGGGGGAGAGGAGAGGAGAGGACAGGAGAGGAGAGGACAGGACAGGAGAGGAGAGCAGAGGGAGAGAGAACAGGAGAGGGGAAGAGGAGGAGGGGAGAGGAGAGGAGAGAGAGGAGAGGAGGGGAGAGAGAGAGAGGACAGGACAGGAGGAGGAGGGGAGAGGGAAAGAGGAGAGAGAGGAGAGGAGAGAGGAGGAGGGGAGGAGAGAGAGGAGAGGAGGAGGGGATAGGAGGGAGAGGAGAGGAGAGAGAGAGGAGAGGAGGAGAGTACCAGGAGAGGAGAGGAGAGACAGGAGAGAGAGGAATATACAAAAATGAATTAGATAATATATTATGTTATTTTATATATATTATGTATATCAGAGTTATATTATTTATATGATTATATATATATTTCATATAGAAAGAGAGGAGGTAAGAGAGGATATAGGTAGGAGGTGAAGAATGGAGGAAGGAGGAAGGAGAAGAGGAGGAGATAGAGAGGGAAGGAGAGAGATTGGAGAGATAGAGAAGTAGGGAGGATATATAGGAGAGGAGGAGGGATGGAATATGATATATGATAGCGAGGAGAGAAGGAGATGATAGGAGAGAAGGAGAGGAAGTGATAGATGAGAGGAGAGGAGAGATAGTAAGGAGGAGAGTAATATAGAGAAAATTTAGGTTAAGAGAGGAGGAGTGAGAGGAGGGGAGTGAGTAGAAGGAGGAGGGGAGAGGAGAGGAGAGGAGAGGACGAGAGGGGAGAGAGGAGAGAGAGGGGATGAGGAGCGGAGGAGGCGAGATGGGGAAGAGGAGAGAAGGAGAGGGAGGGAGAGGATAGGAGAGATGAGAGGAGAGAGGGGGGAAGGAGAGGAGAGGGGAGAGGAGGGAGGGAGGAGAGAGAGGGAGAGAGAGGAGAGAGGGGATAGGAGAGGAGAGGAGAGAGAGAGGGGAGAGGAGAGAGGAGGAGGGGAGAGTAGAGGAGAGGAGAGGAGGGGAGGAGAGGAGAGGAGGGGAGAGAGGAGAGGAGAGTGAGAGGAGAGAGAGAGGAAGAGGGAGGAGAGGAGAGAGAGAGAGAGGGAGAAGAGGAGGAGAGGGAGAGGAGAGGGAGACAGGAGAGAGAGGGAGGAGGGAGAGGAGAGAGAGAGAGAGGAGAGGAAGAGAGGAGAGGAGAGGAGAGGAGGAGAGGAGGGAGGAAGAGGAGAGGAGAGGACAGGATTAGGATGATGATAGGAGGGAATACAGTAGAGATCATTAGATTGTGTTATGAGAAGAAAGAGAGGTGAGGATATGGATCTTTGTTATATTTATAGGAATAGAAGGAGAGAGTATAGGAGATATATATTATATTATTACATATTATATTACATTATATTATACTATAATTATATATATTAGGATATTAGATATATTATTAGATGAGTTATCAATAATTATTATGTTATATTATTATATATATTATATATTTGATTTGTAGAAAGGGAGAGCGTTCAGCTACAACATTAAAGTAATATATATAATTTAATACATTAATATACATTCATCTTTGTAAACTTTCAGTCTATTGTGATGCTGATGCTTTTGTACTTTTACTTAAATGTCTAAAGATGTTCGTGTCACGTCTGCTCATCGACATTCTGTCCCAGAAAACCTGTGAAGAACGAAGAAATGAAGAAGTAAAGAAATAAAAGAGGCGACCTCCATCTTGTCCCGGTGACCCTCCTGAACTGAACAACAGCGACACTCGTCTCCTAACAAAACGTTCACGTTCCTCTGCGGAGCGAGAGTCTCATCACCGGCTCTTTGTGGAGGGGTCAGCGGGGGAATGTGGAGCCGCAGAACGAGCGGCAAGGCTGCTGTAATCATAATTCCTTTGACCTCCGGTGACCCCCGCACGCTCCGACAGCGAGGGCCACGCTGCAGCACGGCAACTCCTTTCAGAGCGCCGCCCGATCCAAAATGGCTTTTTCATTCGTCAAACAATCAGACGGCGGCGTGTGAATGAGAGGGCAGATTACACAGAGCGAGGTCCACGCCTGTTATCTCGCCGCTCTCATTATATTTCTCTCCTCTCAACGCGTCTGTCGGCACAACGATTGTTGGAAAAATCTCAATTAATATGTTAATGTGAAGCTAGATGTTTCATTACTTACATCTGCAGACGCCCGCAGACCTTGTGTCTACCTCAGGTGTTTATAATACTATCATTCAAATCTAACTTATTTGTCGTTAACCATTCCTGATACAGTCAAACAATCTGCGACGACCAGAAATACACTAAAGATGTGATGATAAAACCAATAAAATAGATAAAAGTAGAATAAATAACCATGAAATATCTTCAATCTTCTTCAGGTTAAGGACCACTTAAATTCAGAGACGACCCCCTAATAACTGCAGAATATGAAACGAGTTGCATATTAAACCTACAAGCTGCCTCTAAGTACTGAAATAATAGTAAACATTCAGATTGATCTTTGCTAATTATATGTTGGATTCATGTTACATTTTAATTGAAAACATTTAAAAAACATTAAAAACTTAATCCAACAATAACTTGGCGGCCCCCTGCAGTAATTCTGAGGACCCCCGAGGGGTCACGGCCCCCCTGTTGAACACCCATGAAATAGATAAAAACAATACAATACAATATAGAAGAGTACAATAACATAAACGCTATCCCCATCTCTCCTCATCCTCCTGGATCTGACTGCAGCGTTCGACACGGTCGACCATCAGATCCTCCTTCAGCGCCTCCACTACACCATCGGACTCTCTGACTCCGCCCTGAGCTGGTTTCAGTCCCACCTCTCTGGAAGAACAGAGTACGTATCCTTGGGAGGTGCAAGTTCCCAGATACACCCAGTAACCTGTGGTGTCCCTCAAGGGTCGGTTCTTGGCCCCACTCTGTTCACCCTCTACACTCTGCCCCTTGGCCGTGTCATCAGCCAGCATGGAATACCATTCCATTGCTACGCTGATGACACACAGCTATATATATAAAACGACCTGATGCCACATGCAGCCCCACTGTCGACATCTTCATCATTATCATCATCATCATCATCATCATTGAACACCTGCCTTGAGGAGATAATGGCTTGGATGAAAGAACATTTCCTTCAATTAAATAGTTCAAAAACAGAGGCTATTTTAGTTGGTACACCACACCAGGTCCAGTCCTCCCCCATAACCCACATCACCTGTTCTGGTCAAGACATCCCCCTATCACCATCAGTCACCAACCTGGGTGTAAGATTTGACCCTCATCTGACCTTTGACACCCACATCAAACATCTGTGCAAGACCTCCTTCTACCACCTCAGGAACATTGCAGAGCTCCGCCCCACACTCTCCCTGTCAGACGCTGAACAACTCGTCCACACCTTTGTCTCCTCAAGGTTGGACTACTGCAACGCTCTCCTCATCGGGACTCCAAGCGGGAGCCTTCAGAAGCTCCAATATATCCAGAACAGCGCCGCTAGGATCCTGATGAGGGTGCGAAAATATAACCACATCACACCCATTCTCCACTCCCTCCACTGGCTTCATGTCTCATTAAGGATCGTACAACATCTCCCTCCTCACCCATCAGTGCATACATGGAAATGCTCCTCCCTACCTCAAGGAACTCCTCCCCCAACAAACCTCCACACGCAACCTCCGCTCCTATAAAGAAACTTTGCTCCACCCCCCCAGGACCAAGCTCCGCACCATGGGCGATCGGGCCTTCTGCTCAGCCGCTCCTCACCTGTGGAATCCCCTCCCAGAACACCTGAGAGCTCCACAGGCCACCGACTCCTTCAAGAAGAGCCTAAAAACCTTTCTTTTCAAAGCCTTTCCGTAAAATCTTATGTCTGTTGTTGTTGTTGTTGTCCTGCATTTTAGCGCCTTGAGATTGCTTTTAGCGTTGAAAGGCGCTTTATAAATACAATTTATTATTATTATTATTATTATTATTATTGTTGGTTTGGCTTATTTATAGCTAATAGATGAATTTGTATTCTATTGTTTCTGTATGTTGCCCACAGTGTTCACTTATACGATTGTATTCGAAGCTATTGTACTTACAAGATTCTTGCTGTTCGGAGTTGTATCCTCATGATTGTTTGCACTTTCTGTCGCTTTGGACAAAAGCGTCAACTAAATGAACTGTAATGTAATAATGTAATGTAATTATTATTATTATAAATGATTATATAAATATTGAGCGTAATGCTGTGTTCACACAAACATTAACCGCACAAGTTTATTATTATTATTCATGTACCAACAATACGCAAAATAAACAGATTTCACTGTGATCACAATAAACGCATCAAAATGAAGCAGAAATAACTCGATAACTGTCGAGCAGTAAAGAGTGAGTTCATGTTTGTCAGGTCAGCAAGACGATCTCTTAAAATGCTTGTTTTCTGAATGGAGTTTGGTTCCATCAGGGCAATGCTAACAGTGTAGCTGCTACATCAACACTCAAAATAACAGCATCTAGGCCCAAATACAGCAGCAACGTTAATGTTTATAACATCTACATCACAGAGGCATTCAAAAACTTTTATACTAGAAAAGTTTTCAGTGTTAAAATGTAGAAGCTAGCTAACTGATGCTATCTGATGCTAGCTGATGCTATCTGATGCTTTCTGATGCTATCTGATGCTATCTGATGCTAGCTGATGATATCTGATGCTTTCTGATGCTATCTGATGCTAGCTGATGTTATCTGATGCTAGCTGATGTTATCTGATGCTTTCTGATGCTAGCTGATGCTAGCTAGTGACATCAGCTCGATGATTAACTTTAATCTATAAAATATAAAACTGATTGTACAGATCCTCGCTAAGACCAAACAACTTTATGCTAACGAAGGTGGAACAAGGACGGATTTTGTTTTCCGATTTAAGGCGATGTTAACTTGAATTTTTCAGATTATTCCGACACCACATGAATGCAGCACAGACGCCCGAGCTGGCAACATTAACGTAGATTTAAAAACTGAAGCGTGAATCCGCCACGTGATTCTAAAATGTAACATGTTCGTGGCCCGAGGCTCGTGAGATTCAGGAAAGTAATTTTTCTGTGATCCTGCTAACGGAAACAAAAACAGCAGATCAGAAATAATAACGTGTTGTTTGTCAGTGAGATCCACACACACAGCTAGTGTCAAGTGAGTGAGGCATAATACATCATAGAGTGATTTAGAGGAGTGGGATTAAGGAGTCTGTCAGTAATAAAGCTTAGTCACGCGTCAGTGAAGCAAACTTCATCAGTGTTTAATACGTTTCTCTCGTCTCACTGGACTGTTTAGAGACTTTCATGCTGCAGAAGCTTTGATTTGAGGAGTAATTAAAGGAAGTCATCGTACATCAGGTAAAGTTGCAAGATCACTCTGTGCTGGAATAAAACTTATTATAGATATTCAGCAGTATTACCGATACATCAATATGTTATTTCAGTTACAATTACTACAAGTGTAGGAATACTTCAAAATCTTACTTAAGAACAAGTTGAATCTGTAATATTTCTTCCATTAGAAAATGTGTAACGACTCTCCTGTGTTGTATATGTAGTGAGACAGAGACATGTGTAATGTTCCTGAAGGTAACGTTTCCTCTCTCTCCTGTCATGGTGTCATCAGTCCTGTGTTGTATATGTAGTGAGACAGAGAAATGTGTAATGTTCCTGAAGGTAACGTTTCCTCTCTCTCCTGTCATGGTGTCATCAGTCCTGTGTTGTATATGTAGTGAGACAGAGAAATGTGTAATGTTCCTTAAGGTAACGTTTCCTCTATCCTGTCATGGTGTCATCAGTCCTGTGTTGTATATGTAGTGAGACAGAGTAATGTCCCTGAAGGTAACGTTTCCTCTCTCTCCTGTCATGGTGTCATCAGTCCTGTGTTGTATATGTAGTGAGACAGAGAAATATGTAATGTTCCTGAAGGTAACGTTTCCTCTCTCCTGTCATGGTGTCATCAGTCCTGTGTTGTATATGTAGTGAGACAGAGAAATGTGTAATGTTCCTGAAGGTAACGTTTCCTCTCTCTCCTGTCATGGTGTCATCAGTCCTGTGTTGTATATGTAGTGAGACAGAGAAATGTGTAATGTTCCTGAAGGTAACGTTTCCTCTCTCCTGTCATGGTGTCATCAGTCCTGTGTTGTATATGTAGTGAGACAGAGACATGTGTAATGTCCCTGAAGGTAACGTTTCCTCTCTCTCCTGTCATGGTGTCATCAGTCCTGTGTTGTATATGTAGTGAGACAGAGAAATATGTAATGTTCCTGAAGGTAACGTTTCCTCTCTCACCTGTCATGGTGTCATCAGTCCTGTGTTGTATATGTAGTGAGACAGAGACATGTGTAATGTCCCTGAAGGTAACGTTTCCTCTCTCACCTGTCATGGTGTCATCAGTCCTGTGTTGTATATGTAGTGAGACAGAGACATGTGTAATGTCCCTGAAGGTAACGTTTCCTCTCTCTCCTGTCATGGTGTCATCAGTCCTGTGTTGTATATGTAGTGAGACAGAGAAATGTGTAATGTTCCTGAAGGTAACGTTTCCTCTCTCCTGTCATGGTGTCATCAGTCCTGTGTTGTATATGTAGTGAGACAGAGACATGTGTAATGTCCCTGAAGGTAACGTTTCCTCTCTCTCCTGTCATGGTGTCATCAGTCCTGTGTTGTATATGTAGTGAGACAGAGAAATATGTAATGTTCCTGAAGGTAACGTTTCCTCTCTCCTGTCATGGTGTCATCAGTCCTGTGTTGTATATGTAGTGAGACAGAGAAATGTGTAATGTTCCTGAAGGTAACGTTTCCTCTCTCTCCTGTCATGGTGTCATCAGTCCTGTGTTGTATATGTAGTGAGACAGAGAGATGTGTAATGTCCCTGAAGGTAACGTTTCCTCTCTTCTGTCATGGTGTCATCAGTCCTGTGTTGTATATGTAGTGAGACAGAGAAATGTGTAATGTTCCTGAAGGTAACGTTTCCTCTCTCTCCTGTCATGGTGTCATCAGTCCTGTGTTGTATATGTAGTGAGACAGAGAAATGTGTAATGTTCCTGAAGGTAACGTTTCCTCTATCCTGTCATGGTGTCATCAGTCCTGTGTTGTATATGTAGTGAGACAGAGACATGTGTAATGTCCCTGAAGGTAACGTTTCCTCTCTCTCCTGTCATGGTGTCATCAGTCCTGTGTTGTATATGTAGTGAGACAGAGACATGTGTAATGTCCCTGAAGGTAACGTTTCCTCTCTCCCTGTCATGGTGTCATCAGTCCTGTGTTGTATATGTAGTGAGACAGAGAAATGTGTAATGTTCCTGAAGGTAACGTTTCCTCTCTCTCCTGTCATGGTGTCATCAGTCCTGTGTTGTATATGTAGTGAGACAGAGAAATGTGTAATGTTCCTGAAGGTAACGTTTCCTCTCTCCTGTCATGGTGTCATCAGTCCTGTGTTGTATATGTAGTGAGACAGAGAAATGTGTAATGTTCCTGAAGGTAACGTTTCCTCTCTCTCCTGTCATGGTGTCATCAGTCCTGTGTTGTATATGTAGTGAGACAGAGAAATGTGTAATGTTCCTGAAGGTAACGTTTCCTCTCTCTCCTGTCATGGTGTCATCAGTCCTGTGTTGTATATGTAGTGAGACAGAGAAATGTGTAATGTTCCTGAAGGTAACGTTTCCTCTCTCCTGTCATGGTGTCATCAGTCCTGTGTTGTATATGTAGTGAGACAGAGAAATGTGTAATGTCCCTGAAGGTAACGTTTCCTCTCTCTCCTGTCATGGTGTCATCAGTCCTGTGTTGTATATGTAGTGAGACAGAGAAATGTGTAATGTTCCTGAAGGTAACGTTTCCTCTCTCCTGTCATGGTGTCATCAGTCCTGTGTTGTATATGTAGTGAGACAGAGAAATGTGTAATGTTCCTGAAGGTAACGTTTCCTCTCTCTCCTGTCATGGTGTCATCAGTCCTGTGTTGTATATGTAGTGAGACAGAGAAATGTGTAATGTTCCTGAAGGTAACGTTTCCTCTCTCCTGTCATGGTGTCATCAGTCCTGTGTTGTATATGTAGTGAGACAGAGACATGTGTAATGTCCCTGAAGGTAACGTTTCCTCTCTCTCCTGTCATGGTGTCATCAGTCCTGTGTTGTATATGTAGTGAGACAGAGAAATGTGTAATGTTCCTGAAGGTAACGTTTCCTCTCTCTCCTGTCATGGTGTCATCAGTCCTGTGTTGTATATGTAGTGAGACAGAGAAATGTGTAATGTTCCTGAAGGTAACGTTTCCTCTCTCCTGTCATGGTGTCATCAGTCCTGTGTTGTATATGTAGTGAGACAGAGAAATGTGTAATGTCCCTGAAGGTAACGTTTCCTCTCTCTCCTGTCATGGTGTCATCAGTCCTGTGTTGTATATGTAGTGAGACAGAGAAATGTGTAATGTTCCTGAAGGTAACGTTTCCTCTCTCCTGTCATGGTGTCATCAGTCCTGTGTTGTATATGTAGTGAGACAGAGAAATATGTAATGTTCCTGAAGGTAACGTTTCCTCTCTCCTGTCATGGTGTCATCAGTCCTGTGTTGTATATGTAGTGAGACAGAGAAATGTGTAATGTTCCTGAAGGTAACGTTTCCTCTCTCTCCTGTCATGGTGTCATCAGTCCTGTGTTGTATATGTAGTGAGACAGAGAAATGTGTAATGTTCCTGAAGGTAACGTTTCCTCTCTCCTGTCATGGTGTCATCAGTCCTGTGTTGTATATGTAGTGAGACAGAGACATGTGTAATGTCCCTGAAGGTAACGTTTCCTCTCTCTCCTGTCATGGTGTCATCAGTCCTGTGTTGTATATGTAGTGAGACAGAGAAATATGTAATGTTCCTGAAGGTAACGTTTCCTCTCTCACCTGTCATGGTGTCATCAGTCCTGTGTTGTATATGTAGTGAGACAGAGACATGTGTAATGTCCCTGAAGGTAACGTTTCCTCTCTCACCTGTCATGGTGTCATCAGTCCTGTGTTGTATATGTAGTGAGACAGAGAAATGTGTAATGTTCCTGAAGGTAACGTTTCCTCTCTCTCCTGTCATGGTGTCATCAGTCCTGTGTTGTATATGTAGTGAGACAGAGAAATGTGTAATGTTCCTGAAGGTAACGTTTCCTCTCTCCTGTCATGGTGTCATCAGTCCTGTGTTGTATATGTAGTGAGACAGAGACATGTGTAATGTCCCTGAAGGTAACGTTTCCTCTCTCTCCTGTCATGGTGTCATCAGTCCTGTGTTGTATATGTAGTGAGACAGAGAAATATGTAATGTTCCTGAAGGTAACGTTTCCTCTCTCCTGTCATGGTGTCATCAGTCCTGTGTTGTATATGTAGTGAGACAGAGAAATGTGTAATGTTCCTGAAGGTAACGTTTCCTCTCTCTCCTGTCATGGTGTCATCAGTCCTGTGTTGTATATGTAGTGAGACAGAGAAATGTGTAATGTTCCTGAAGGTAACGTTTCCTCTCTCCTGTCATGGTGTCATCAGTCCTGTGTTGTATATGTAGTGAGACAGA
The DNA here is from genome assembly GCF_900634415.1 of Cottoperca gobio. Lineage (NCBI taxonomy): Eukaryota > Metazoa > Chordata > Actinopteri > Perciformes > Bovichtidae > Cottoperca > Cottoperca gobio. Next base: position 18,433 of record NW_021166820.1, on the reverse strand, counting down.
GACATGTGTAATGTCCCTGAAGGTAACGTTTCCTCTCTCTCCTGTCATGGTGTCATCAGTCCTGTGTTGTATATGTAGTGAGACAGAGACATGTGTAATGTCCCTGAAGGTAACGTTTCCTCTCTCTCCTGTCATGGTGTCATCAGTCCTGTGTTGTATATGTAGTGAGACAGAGAAATGTGTAATGTTCCTGAAGGTAACGTTTCCTCTCTCTCCTGTCATGGTGTCATCAGTCCTGTGTTGTATATGTAGTGAGACAGAGAAATGTGTAATGTTCCTGAAGGTAACGTTTCCTCTCTCCTGTCATGGTGTCATCAGTCCTGTGTTGTATATGTAGTGAGACAGAGACATGTGTAATGTCCCTGAAGGTAACGTTTCCTCTCTCTCCTGTCATGGTGTCATCAGTCCTGTGTTGTATATGTAGTGAGACAGAGAAATATGTAATGTTCCTGAAGGTAACGTTTCCTCTCTCCTGTCATGGTGTCATCAGTCCTGTGTTGTATATGTAGTGAGACAGAGACATGTGTAATGTCCCTGAAGGTAACGTTTCCTCTCTCTCCTGTCATGGTGTCATCAGTCCTGTGTTGTATATGTAGTGAGACAGAGAAATATGTAATGTTCCTGAAGGTAACGTTTCCTCTCTCCTGTCATGGTGTCATCAGTCCTGTGTTGTATATGTAGTGAGACAGAGAAATATGTAATGTTCCTGAAGGTATAGTTTCCTCTCCCTCCTGTCATGGTGTCATCAGCTTCAGTGGAACAGCGCTCTCTTTCTCTGCACATGTAGACTTTTAGAGAGCCGGTGTTTCCCTCACCGTCCTGGAGACATTGGGCTCGCTGGCCAGAGATATGGAGTCGCTCCTCAGAGACAGGAGGTCGGAGCAGACCATGTCTCCTCCGTCACTGCTGGAGCTCAGATCTGTGGGGATCACCGGCTCTGCAGCTCGGACTGAGGAGGCTACAGCTGGACGCAGATACTGGAAAACACGAGAGAAACACTTTTACCTGGTTTTCAATGAAGAACATGAGTAACACACAGAAACTGCACCTGAAAGGCTCCTGATGCAGAACATTCTTCTTCCAGATTTGGTTTCTGCAGCTTTGATTTAAAAGTGTAGTTTGTATGTTTTGGTTGTATGAGCTTCTCCACAGTCAGTGTGTTACTACAGTAGAAACAGACAGGAAGCAGGAAGATAAACAATCCTCTGCTGTGGATCAAATCAAATCAAAATCAAATCAAATTTATTTGTATAGCCCAATATCACAAATTATACATTTGTCTCAGTGTGCTTTACAGACTGTACAGGTTACGACATCCTCTGTCCTTAGACCCTCTGTCCTTAGACCCTCTGTCCTTAGACCCTCTGTCCTTAGACCCTCTGTCCTTACACCCTCTGTCCTTAGACCCTCGCATCGCACAAGGAAAAACTTCCTAAAAGAAACCCCAAAATTAAAGGGGAAAAAATGCAAGAAACCTCAGGGAGAGCAACTGAGGAGGGATCCCTCTCCCAGGACGGACACACGTGCAATAGATGTCGTGTGTACAGGATAAACAACATAGTACAAATACAACATTTGACATAAATTATGTTGTGTTGGAAAAAAAAGAAATAGAAAGTTTGGATGAATCCAGGAAAATGTCAATAAGGCTTCTCGGTGTCCAGCAGGACCAGGGCAGCAGGCGCTGTCACGATTCATGATCCTGACGTAAACTTTATCAGTGGCAACCTGCCACATGAGACACAGACACTTCGGGGATGATACCCCGGATGGTGAGTTAGTAACATACATTTACATAAATGCATACAGATAGAGAGGGAGAAGAAGAGAGGGAGGGGAGGAGAGAGGAAGAGAAGGAGGAGAGCAGGGAGGTGTCCCCCGGCAGTCTAAGCCTATAGCAGCATAACTAGGGGCTGATCCAGGGCAAACCTGAGCCAGCCCTAACTATAAGCTTTATCAAAAAGGAAAGTCTTTAGCCTGCTCTTAAATGTGGAGAGTGTGTCTGCCTCCCGAACACAAACTGGAAGCTGGTTCCACTGGAGAGGAGCTTGATAGCTGAAGGCTCTGGCTCCCATTGTACTCTTAGAGACTCTAGGAACCACAAGTAACCCTGCAGTCTGGGAGCGTAATGCTCTAGTTGGTTTATAAGGTACTATGAGATCTTTAAGATATGCTGGAGCCTGACCATTAATTGATTTGTAAGTCAGGAGAAGGATTTTGAATTATATTCTGTATTTTACCGGGAGCCAGTGCAGAGCAGCCAATACAGGAGTAATATGATCCCGTTTCCTTGTTCTAGTCAATACACGTGCCGCTGCATTTTGAATCAACTGAAGAGTCTTAAGCGACTTTTTGGGACAACCTGATAACAATGAGTTGCAGTAATCCAGCCTTGAAGTAACAAATGCATGGACTAGTTTTTCTGCATCATTTTGAGGATGTGTCTTATTTTTGCAATGTTACGTAGATGAAAGAAGGCAGTCCTTGAAATTTGTTTTATGTGGGAGTTAAACGACAGATCCTGATCAAAGATGACGCCAAGATTCCTTACAGTGGTGCTGGAGGCCAAGTTAATGCCATCCAGAGCTTCTATGTCATTAGAAAATGCGTTTCGGAGGCGTTCAGGGCCAAGTATAATAACTTCAGTTTTGTCTGTTCAACATCAAAAAGTTGCTAGACATCCAAGTTTTTATGTCCTTAAGGCTTGAAGTTTAGCCAATTGATTGGTTTCATCTGGTTTAATTGATAGATATAATTGGGTATCATCCGCATAACAATGAAAGTGTATAGAGTGGTTCCTTATAATATTGCCCAATATTACTCTTAATGTCAGTTTAAGAGTTTGCTGTTCTTTACACGCTGTTAGACACGTTCTCTATGCTTTCTCCACCAGGGAGTTAGTTTGTGTTTTAAAGGTTAGTTCAGATTCACCATTTCATTCAACTCTTAATTTATCGGTGCAGCCGAACAATAAGGAACAACAATCGTCCTCAATGTAACACATGCTAGGACTCGGCCTTTCTGAGTTTGGATGTTTTGACGTTTCAGCGACGGATGCACATATTTAAAAGTTGCCGGTTGTTTTCACAGGAACATGCAAAGCGATCTCTGACTGAAGAAGACTCAGAGAATTGAGGTGTCCGGAACACGTCTTCAACACTTCCTGCTGTTTTCTTTCTTTGTGCAGAAGTTAACACGTGTACATGTTTCTGCCCTCCCCAGCCTGATTCTGTTCACTGTGTTTAACTACGCTGATGAACACACCTGTCCCGCCTGCTGCAGGTGTGCCAGTGTGAACTCTCTTCAATGTAAACCCGCTCACATCACTTCCCATCATCCCTCACGTCCCACAAACAGCTGCTGCATTAGCATATGTGTGTTTACAACTCAACAAAATGTCTGCCTGCCTCCCTGAGCGTGGCCTTCTTCTTCACTGTTGACTACAATTAGGCTTCAGTTAGAAACACACACCAGCAGCAGCAGTTTAACATCTCACATCCTGTAACTGTTTACGACTGGAGCCCCAAGAGAGCTAATTATTGTACCTGTGCAGCCACGACAGCCCCACACACACACACACACACACACACACACACACACACACACACACACACACACACACACCTATATGTAAACAGACACTCACTGCAGATAAAACATGTCACAGCTCTCGTGCTGATTCCAGCTCATTACTTCAACATCTCTGTTGCTGTAAATAATCCTGACACTACTTCCTACTTGGCTTTTAATTCAGATGTGATCCTCACATGCAGGTTTACAGGTTTACTGGGCACACGCACACACACACACACACACACACACACACACACACACACACACACACACACACACTGTGTTTACAGGGGAGAAGAGATAGAGGCAATTAAAGCATTAAAGTTAAAGTTATTAAAACAATAACCGTGTGAGCGAGGCTGCAGAGAAACATAAGAAGAAGTCACGAGCAGGTTGTCCCTGCAGGACCTGAAGCACTAACAGAACCGCATCAGGGCGGATATACAACGTGTCGTGAAAGTAGAACTCCTTCAGATTAGAAGATGAGGAGACTTTCCTCCATTGTCTTCCATGTGTTCAATAATCTACAACACAAGATGGATGACTTTCATCAGACAAACAGGAAGAGACGCTTTCATTCTGATGATTACATGTAAAATATTAAATATAATATGAAACAGAAAAGCAGCAGCTCTGCAGATTTGTGGCTGAAACAAACTTTAAAGACTTTTTTGCAGGAATATAATAATATAATATATATTATTAAGGTTTTATAAAGTTAGGAAGTAAATATTCTTCAGTTAAAGTACAGAGACCTGGAGCACCCTCAGGTGTGTGTAGATATATATATATATATATATTACATTATATATATATAATATATAATATATTATATGATGTATATTATATAATATAGATATATATATGTATATATAGAGATAGAAGAGAGATAAGATGAAGAGAGATAAGTAATGAGATGAGAGAGAGAGAGAGAGGAGAGAAGACAGAGAGAGAAGAGAAGAGGGAGAGAGAGAGAGAAGACAAGAGAGAAGACGAGAGAAGAAGAGAGAGAGGAGAGAGAGGAAGACAAGCAGAGGAGAGAAGACAGAAGAGGAGAAGAGAGAGAGAGGAGAAGAGAGAGGGAGGAGAGAGGGAGGAGAGAGAGAAGACAGAGGAGGAGAGAGAGAGGGAGGAGAGAGAGAGGAGAGAAGACAAGCAGAGGAGAGAAGACAGAGGAAGATAAAGAGATAGAGAGAAGAGGATAGAAGAAGAGGGAGGATAGAGAGAAGACAGAGGAGGAGAGAGAGAGAAGGAGAGAGGGAGGAGAGAGTGAAGAGAGAATACAAGAGGAGAAGAGAAGGAGCGAAGAGAGGAGCGAGAGGAGAGATATACAGAGAACAGAAGGACATGTAGGGAAGAGATAGATATCTATATATTATATATGTATTATATTATATACATTATATAATACATTATAAATATATATCTAGTATCTCTATCTATCTATATATAATACATATACATATATATACATATTATATTATACTACTATTATATAATATTATATATATTATAATATCATATGTATTATATAGATATATTATATAAATATATAATATATAATATATATATATAGTGATAACGTAGGATCATTGTTTCCTGTGTATTTCTCCTGCTCAGTGTTTGATGAGGGTTAAATGCTGCTGACCTCCATCACTCTTCTTCTCTGCAGACATGATGCCCTCGCAGCAGGAGATGGAGGGTTAACCCTGATAAGCCCACCACCCCCCCCTGTGAACACTCAGGCCTGTAAATTGTTTATCAGACACTAATGCAGGACTCTAATCCTATTTGCATTCATATTAGTTCCCCCGTATCTCCGTCCGAGGGAACGACTTATTTGAATTCTTCTGAGGGGTAAATAACTTTTTGCATGATATCAGTATCTTCATAATTCACATCAGTAAAGTCAATTTGCTTTAAGTGCTCCTCCGGAGACGTTGCGAGGAGACTTATTTGGATGGCTGAGCGTGGAGCATGAGGCCGGTAATGGAGTCCGTCAGATATTCTCACATGTTGCCCCCCCGAGGGTTAAACACAGACTTCACACAGAAACGTGTCTGACTGTCGCTCGCGGCTCCTTCATTCAATAATAAGCTTTATTCTCATAAATTCATCCGCTTTCTTTTGTTCCGTTTCCTATTTGCTCTTTTGACTTCCTGTTTCTCCTACTGGCTACAAACACATCCTGCATAAAGATCAGATACATATAGTTATTAATCTGTAAATGATCTTCCATTTGTATTCTTTATTTTACATATTTATTCTTCTAATCACCTTCATAATTATAATAATTAATCTTTTATATATCACCTCACTGCTGTGTTTGATATGTGGTAAATTTAAGATTAATAAAGTTTAATCTCTGTTAAATAAAATGAAGTTATTAATATTAATGAGCCTTCGTTGGCCTGGAAGCTGAATTTAGATATATTGATTTATTAATCATATTTAAAGTCTTGATGTCTGCGGACGACCAAATGTCCTCGAGTGATGTCGGCGTGGAAAACTACAAACTAAAATGAAACTAAAATGACTGAATATCTAATAATCTAGTAAACATCTAACAATCTAGTAAACATCTAATCTAGTAAATATATAATAATCTAGTAAACATATAATAATATATAATAATCTAGTAAACATATAATAATCTAGTAAACATATAATAATCTAGTAAACATCTAACAATCTAGTAAACATCTAATCTAGTAAATATATAATAATCTAGTAAACATATAATAATCTAGTAAACATATAATAATCTAGTAAACATCTAATAATCTAGTAAACATCTAATCTAGTAAACATCTAACAATCTAGTAAACATCTAATCTAGTAAATATATAATAATCTAGTAAACATATAATAATATATAATAATCTAGTAAACATCTAATCTAGTAAACATATAATAATCTAGTAAACATCTAATAATCTAGTAAACATGTAATAATCTAGTAAACATGTAATAATCTGTAAACATCTAATAATCTAGTAAACATATAATAATCTAGTAAACATATAATAATCTGTAAACATCTAATAATCTGTAAACATCTAATAATCTAGTAAACATATAATAATCTGTAAACATATAATAATCTGTAAACATCTAATAATCTAGTAAACATATAATAATCTGTAAACATCTAATAATCTGTAAACATCTAATAATCTGTAAACATCTAATAATCTAGTAAACATATAATAATCTGTAAACATCTAAACTAGATTTACTGCTTCCAGCATTTCAAACATGATCAAATTATTACGGATCACTGTTTACGTAAAGCTCTGTGATCGGACATCTGTCAGCGTTAGTTACGGCGTGAGGAAGTTTACCTGCGTGAGGAAGTTTAACTGCGCGTTCGTCCTTCATCATTTTATCACAGTGACCTTTGACCTTTGACCCCCAAAGTGAGAACTTAAATATGGCGTTCAGGAGACGAAAACGTTATTTTACGTAAGAATGTGGAGGTTTGTGAGCTCCCAGACCTCTGGAGCTGCTCATTTCATAACACCACATCTCTGTCAGACGGTGCATTATGAGTAATGTAGTAATGTAATAAGGGAATGTAAGGAAGAAGAAATTGTGGAATAAAGAAGAGCTTCAGTTGTCTGAGCTGTCCGTGATGAAGTAAAGCTGAGACTCACACCGCTGATGATTTTCTGAATCGTTTGGTTTTTAAAATGGCAGATTTTTTTTTGTTTCTTTATGTTCAAGGTGACGTCTTATTGTCCGAACAACAAAACAACAAATCCTCCCGACGGAGAAAACGTTTGTGGGAAATGACTGAAAACGATGAATCGATATCAAAATACCTGCAGATTAATTTTGTGACGATCAATAATCAATTTATTGACTAATTGTTTGAATTCTCCGACATCTAAAGTAAGTTAAATAAAACCATTAAATTATATTTAAAATAGACGTCACAATGTCGAAATAAATGTCGTTCATCGTGTGTGTAGAAATGTGAATTATTAATAAGACTTATTGATGAAAGATGAAAAGAAACCGTAAAATGCAGGACGTTTGTGAGAACCAGTCAAAACACATTTATTCTGGAAATAAGAATATTTAAGAGTTCAGGATGAAGATTATTAAAACATTCAGAGCGTCTCCACCGTGTGACGTGAAGTGGAATAATTATTACAGCTCTAAACCCACAAACCTCGAGCACAATGTGAAGAAGTGGGGAATGTTTTTGAAGACAGAGAAGGTGTCAGACCGATGAAGAGAAACTGTCAGGACGCCGCCGCTTTGAACTTGATCAGAGACATCGTTTAAACAAAGAACAGAAGAAGAAGAAAGATACCTCAAAGAGAGGAAGACGTTAAAGTGGAGCCATGAATAAACATCGTGCTGTCTCCCACTCACCTCCGCCTGAGTGATCACCAGTGCCGGCACGCTGCCTGCCTCCACTGCCGCCTCCCGATCGGCCGCTGTCAGGTCCCGGTCCGAGCCGGTGGGCCCCTGATGCTCGGCTCTGTCTGGATCCTGAAGCACCGCTTGGTATAAAAAGAGAATCAGACGAAAATAAAAGAGTTCAGATCTAAAAACAAAGAAGGTTTGAATCCCACACAGTCGTCCCTCCTGGCGCCAACACAAGGTGTTTAACTTCACAGTGAACATGCAGGGAAACAAAAATAAGACTTTATATCTCGTATTGTTCCGAACTTTAGTGGAACATAACGTGAGGTGCAGAGACCACACACAAAGACACAACGCATGATCTCCACACAGGCTTACATTAGAACTGGTGGAGATAATAACAGAGCTGTGAAGGAGCCGCTGGTTCCTCGTACATCCGTCATTCTTTATTAGTTACTGTGTACGTTAGTTACTGTGCACGTTAGTTACTGTGCACGTTAGTTACTCCGTAATAACAATAATAATAATAAAACATTTTATTTATAAGCGCACTTTTCATTTGCGTAAACAAAACTCAAAGTGCCGTATGTTAGTTACTGTGTACATCAGTTACTGTGTACGTGTCACAACAAGTCGATAGTGGACCCAAGTGCAGCACACAGGAAACCAAGGATAATTGGTAATGACCTTTATTAGTAGTCAGGAGCAGGTTATAGCCGAGTACACTGATCCACAGCGGGATGATAATAATCCACAAGGACCAACCAATAGGTAACAGGCAAGGGGTAAGTCGGGGCAGGGCGGAGGGTCAGGAAACAGGCAAGACAGGTTGAAGGAATCCTGTCTGGGTCGGGAAATAGGCAAGGCAGGCAGGTCAGGGTCAGGCAGGGTCGGCAACGAGAGATCTGTTTAGGGAAGAGCGTTGGAAAGAATTGCATGATACAGAGTACAATCTGGCACTGAGTGAGTGACTGGGAGAGGCTTAAATAAGGGCTTGATTAATTGGCAGCAGCCTGAGCCCAAGGTGAGGTGATGAGGTGGGAGTGGCTGGATGGTGAGGTGAGAAGGAGGCGGGGTGTGGAAAAGTACCGGGCTGAGGTAAGAAGTACTGGAGCAGACTGTGACAGTACGTTAGTTACTGTGTACGTGAGTTACTCCGTACGTTAGTTACTGCGTACGTTAGTTACTGTGACAGTACGTTAGTTACTGTGTACATGAGTTACTCCGTACGTTAGTTACTCCGTACGTTATTTACTGCGTACGTTAGTTACTGTGTACATGAGTTACTGTGTATGTTAGTTACTGTGACAGTACGTTAGATACTGTGTACGTGAGTTACTGTGTACATGAGTTACTGTGTACGTTAGTTACTGCGTACGTTAGTTACTGTGTACGTGAGTTACTGTGTACGTTAGTTACTCCGTACGTTAGTTACTCCGTACGTTAGTTACTGTGTACGTTAGTTACTCCGTACATTAGTTACTGTGTACGTTAGTTACTGTGTACGTTAGTTACTCCGTACATTAGTTACTGTGTACATTAGTTACTCCGTACATTAGTTACTGTGTACGTTAGTTACTGTGTACGTTAGTTACTCCGTGCGTTAGTTACTGTGTACGTTAGTTACTCCGTACATTAGTTACTGTGTACGTTAGTTACTGTGTACGTTAGTTACGCCGTACATTAGTTACTGTGTACATTAGTTACTCCGTACATTAGTTACTGTGTACGTTAGTTACTGTGTACGTTAGTTACTCCGTGCGTTAGTTACTCCGTATGTTAGTTACTGTGTACGTTAGTTACTCCGTACGTTATTTACTGTGTACGTTAGTTACTCTGTACATTAGTGACTGTGTACGTTAGTTACTCTACATTCATTACTCCATACATTAGTTACTGTGTACGTTAGTTACTGTGTTACTCCGTACGTTAGTTACTGTGTACGTTAGTTACTCTGTGCGTTAGTTACTGTCTGCGTTAGTTACTGTGTGCGTTAGTTACAGTGTACGTTAGTTACTGTGTAGATTAGTTACTCCGTACATTGGTTACTGAGTATGTTAATTACTGTGTACATTAGTTATTGTGTGCGTAAGTTACTGTGTACGTTAGTTACTCCGTACGTTAGTTACTGTGTGCGTTAGTTACTGTGTACGTTAGTTACTCCGTACGTTAGTTACTGTGTACGTTAGTTACTCCGTACATTAGTTACTGTGTACGTTAGTTACTCCGTGCGTTAGTTACTCCGTATGTTAGTTACTGTGTACGTTAGTTACTCCGTACGTTATTTACTGTGTACGTTAGTTACTCTGTACATTAGTGACTGTGTACGTTAGTTACTCTACATTCGTTACTCCATACATTAGTTACTGTGTACGTTAGTTACTGTGTACGTTAATTACTGTGTACGTTAGTTACTCCATACGTTAATTACTGTGTACGTTAGTTACTCCGTACATTAGTTACTGTGTACATTAGTTACTCCGTACATTAGTTACTGTGTACGTTAGTTACTGTGTACGTTAGTTACTCCGTGCGTTAGTTACTGTGTACGTTAGTTACTCCGTACATTAGTTACTGTGTACGTTAGTTACTGTGTACGTTAGTTACGCCGTACATTAGTTACTGTGTACATTAGTTACTCCGTACATTAGTTACTGTGTACGTTAGTTACTGTGTACGTTAGTTACTCCGTGCGTTAGTTACTCCGTATGTTAGTTACTGTGTACGTTAGTTACTCCGTACGTTATTTACTGTGTACGTTAGTTACTCTGTACATTAGTGACTGTGTACGTTAGTTACTCTACATTCATTACTCCATACATTAGTTACTGTGTACGTTAGTTACTGTGTTACTCCGTACGTTAGTTACTGTGTACGTTAGTTACTCTGTGCGTTAGTTACTGTCTGCGTTAGTTACTGTGTGCGTTAGTTACAGTGTACGTTAGTTACTGTGTAGATTAGTTACTCCGTACATTGGTTACTGAGTATGTTAATTACTGTGTACATTAGTTATTGTGTGCGTAAGTTACTGTGTACGTTAGTTACTCCGTACGTTAGTTACTGTGTGCGTTAGTTACTGTGTACGTTAGTTACTCCGTACGTTAGTTACTGTGTACGTTAGTTACTCCGTACATTAGTTACTGTGTACGTTAGTTACTCCGTGCGTTAGTTACTCCGTATGTTAGTTACTGTGTACGTTAGTTACTCCGTACGTTATTTACTGTGTACGTTAGTTACTCTGTACATTAGTGACTGTGTACGTTAGTTACTCTACATTCGTTACTCCATACATTAGTTACTGTGTACGTTAGTTACTGTGTACGTTAATTACTGTGTACGTTAGTTACTCCATACGTTAATTACTGTGTACGTTAGTCACTGTGTGCGTTAGTTACTGTGTACGTTAGTTACTGTGTATGTTAGTTACTCCGTATGTTAGTTATTTCGTATGTTAGTTACTCCGTACGTTAGTTACTGTGTACGTTAGTTACTCTGTGCGTTAGTTACTGTCTGCGTTAGTTACTGTGTGCGTTAGTTACAGTGTACGTTAGTTACTGTGTAGATTAGTTACTCCGTACATTGGTTACTGAGTATGTTAATTACTGTGTACATTAGTTATTGTGTGCGTAAGTTACTGTGTACGTTAGTTACTCCGTATGTTAGTTACTGTGTGCGTTAGTTACTGTGTACGTTAGTTACTCCGTACGTTAGTTACTGTGTATGTTAGTTACTCCGTACATTAGTTACTGTACACATTAGTTACTGTGTAGGTTAGTTACTGTGTAGGTTAGTTACTATGTACGTTAGTTACTCCGTACGTAAGTTACTCCTTACGTTAGTTACTCCGTACGTTAGTTACTCCGTACATTAGTTACTGTGTACGTTAGTTACTTCATACATTAGTCACTGTGTACGTTAATTACTGTGTACCTTAGTTACTGTGTGCGTAAGTTACTCCTTATGTGGTTTACTCCGTACATTAGTTACTGTGTATGTTAGTTACTCTGTACGTTAGTTACTCCGTACGTTAGTTACTCTGTACGTTAGTTACTCCGGACGTTAGTTACTCCGTACGTTAGATACTCTGTACGTTAATTACTGTGTACGTTAGTTACTGTGTGCGTTAGTTACTCCGTACATTAGTTACTGTGTACGTTAGTTACTCTGTGCACATTAGTTACTCTGTGCTTTAGTTATTGTGTACGTTAGTTAATGTGTGCGTTAGTTACTCCGTACATTAGTTACTCCGTACATTAGTTACTGTTTACGTTAGTTACTGTGTGCATTAGTTACTGTGTACGTTAGTCACATTGTACGTTATTTACTGTGTGCGTTAGTTACTCCGTACGTTAGTTACTTTGTACATTAGTTACTCCTTACATTAGTTACTGTGTACGTTAATTACTCCATACGTTAGTTACTCCGTACGTTAGTTACTGTGTACGTTACTTACTGTGTACGTTAGTTACTCCGTACGTTAGTTACTGTGTACGTTAGTTACTCTGTACGTTAGTTACTGTCTACGTTAATTACTCCATACGTTAGTTACTCCGTACGTTAGTTACTGTGTACAATACTTACTGTGTACGTTACTTACTCCATACATTAGTTACTCTGTACATTATTACTGTGTACGTTAGTTACTACGTACAGTGGTTACTGTGTACGTTAGTTACTTTGTACGTTAGTTACTCCGTATATTAGTTACTGTGTACGTTAGTTACTTTGTACGTTAGTTACTCCGTACATTAGTTACTGTGTACGTGAGTTACTTTGTACGTTAGTTACTCCGTACATTTGTCAATGTGTACGTTAGTTACTCCGTACGTTAGTTACTGTGTACGTTAGTTACTCCTTACGTTAGTTACTGTGTATGTTAGTTACTCCGTAGTGTAGTTACTGTCTACGTTAGTTACTACGTACGTTAGTTACTCTGTTCGTTAGTTACTCCGTACAATAGTTACTCTGTACGTTAGTTAGTGTGTACGTTAGTTACTGTATGCGTTAGTTACTGTGTGCGTTAGTTGCTCCTTACGTGAGTTACTCCGTACGTTAGTTACTGTGTACATTAGTTACTGTGTACGTGAGTTACTTTGTACGTTAGTTACTCCGTACATGAGTCAATGTGTACGTTAGTTACTCTGCATGTTAGTTACTGTGGACGTTAGTTACTCCTTACGTTAGTTACTCCTTACGTTAATTACTGTGTATGTTAGTTACTCCGTATGGTAGTTACTGTCTACGTTAGTTACTGTGTACGTTAGTTCCTCCGTACGTTAGTTACTATGTACGTTAGTTACTCCGTACAATAGTTACTATCTGCGTTAGTTTCCGTGTGCGTTAGATAGTGTATGTTAGTTACCGCGTACGTTAGTTACTGTGTACGTTAGTTACTCCGTACAATAGTTACTATCTGCGTTAGTTTCCGTGTGCGTTAGATAGTGTATGTTAGTTACCGCGTACGTTAGTTACTGTGTACGTTAGTTACTTTGTACGTTATTTACTGTGTGCGTTAGTTACTCCGTACGTTAGTTACTTTGTACGTTAGTTACTCCTTACGTCAGTTACTGTGTGTGTTAGTTACTGTATGTGTTAGTTACTCCTTACGTTAGTTACTCCGTACATTAGTTACTGTGTACGTTAATTACTCCATACGTTAGTTACTCCGTACGTTAGTTACTGTGTACGTTACTTACTCCATACGTTAGTTACTGTGTATGTTAGTTACTCTGTACATTATTACTGTGTACGTTAGTTACTGTGTACGTTAGTTACTACATACATTGGTTACTGTGTACGTTAGTTACTTTGTACGTGAGTTACTCTGTATATTAGTTACTGTGTACGTTAGTTACTTTGTACGTTAGTTACTCCATACATTAGTTACTGTGTACGTGAGTTACTTTGTACGTTAGTTACTCCGTACATTTGTCAATGTGTACGTTAGTTACTGTGTACGTTAGTTACTGTGTACGTTAGTTACTCCTTACGTTAGTCACTGTGTATGTTAGTTACTCCGTAGTGTAGTTACTGTCTATGTTAGTTACTACGTACGTTAGTTACTGTGTGCGTTAGTTACTGTCTGCGTTACTTACTGTGTGCGTTAGTTACTGTGTACATTAGTTACCCCATACATTGGTTACTGAGTATGTTAATTACTGTGTACGTTAGTTATTGTGTGCGTTAGTTACTCCGTACGTTAGTTACTCCTGGCGTTAGTTACTCCGTACGTTAGTTACTCCGTACATTAGTTACTGTGTACGTTAGTTACTCCATACATTAGTCACTGTGTGCGTTAGTTACTCTGTACGTTAGTTACTCCGTACATTAGTTACTCTGTTTTTTAGTTACTCCATACGTTAGTTAATCCGTACATTAGTTACTCCATACGTTAATTATTGTGTACATTAGTTACTGTGTGTGTTAGTTACTCCGTACGTTAGTTACTGTGTACGTTAGTTACTGTCTGCGTTAGTTACCGTGTGCGTTAGTTACTGTGTACGTTAGTTACTGTGTATGTTAGTTACTGTGTACGTTAGTTACTCTGTACGTTAGTTACTTCGTACATTGGTTACTGTGTACGTTAGTTACTTTGTACGTTAGTTACTCCGTATATTAGTCAATGTGTACGTTAGTTACTCTGTATGTTAGTTACTCCGTACAATAGTTACTTTCTGCATTAGTTACTGTGTGCGTTAGATAGAGTATACATTAGTTACCGCGTACGTTAGTTACTGTGTACGTTAGTTACTGTTTGCGTTAGTTACCGTGTGCGTTAGTTACTGTGCACGTTAGTTACTGCGTACGTTAGTTACTCCGTACGTTAGTTACTCCGTACGTTAGTTACTTCGTACATTGGTTACTGTGTACGTTAGTTACTTTGTACGTTAGTTACTCCGTACATTAGTCAATGTGTACGTTAGTTACTCTGTATGTTAGTTACTCCGTACAATAGTTACTTTCTGCATTAGTTACAGTGTGCGTTAGATAGAGTATACATTAGTTACCGCGTACGTTAGTTACTGTGTACGTTAGTTACTGTCTGCATTATTTACCGTGTGCGTTAGTTACTGTGCACGTTAGTTACTGCGTACGTTAGTTACTCCGTACATTAGTTAGTGTGTGCGTTAGTTACTATATGCGTTAGTCACTGTGTGCGTTAGTTACTCCGTACGTTAGTTACTCCATACGTTAGTTACTCCGTACGTTAGTTACTCCGTACGTTAGTTACTGTGTACGTTAATTACTGTGTACGTTCTATCCTGTGTGCATTAGTTACTCTGTACGTTAGTTACTCTGTACGTTAGTTACTGAGTAGGATAGTTACTCCGTACGTTAGTTACTCCGTACGTCAGTTACTGTGTACATTAGTTAATCCGTATGTTAGTTACTCCATACGTGAATTACTGTGTACGTTAGTTATTGTGTACTTTAGTTACTGTGTACGTTAGTTACTCTGTACGTTAGTTACTGTGTATGTTAGTTAGTGTGTGCGTTAGTTACTGTATGCGTTAGTTACTTACTGTGTTAGTTACTGTGTGCGTTAGTTACTGTGTACATTCTATACTGTGTGCATTAGTTACTGTGTACGTTAGTTACTCCATACGTTAGTTACTGAGTACGTTAGTTACTCTGTACGTTAGTTAGTGTGTGCGTTAGTTACTATATGCGTTTGTTACTGTGTGTGTTCGTTACTCCGTACATTAGTTATTCCGTAGGTTAGTTACTGTGTACGTTAATTACTGTGTACGTTAGTTACTGTGTACGTTAGTTACTACGTACAATAGTTACTGTCTGCATTAGAGTGCGTTAGATACAGTGTACATTAGTTACCGCTTACCTTATTTACTGTGTATGTTAGTTACTGTCTGCGTTAATTACTGTGTGCGTTAGTTACTGTGCACGTTAGTTACTGCGTACGTTTGTTACTCCGTACATTAGTTACTGTGCACGTTAGTTACTGCGTACGTTTGTTACTTCGTACATTAGTTACTGTGTACGTTAGTTACTCCGTACGTTAGTTACTGAGTACGTTAGTTCCTCCGTACGTTAGATACAGTGTACATTAGTGACCGTGTACGTTAGTTACTGTGTACGTTATTTACTGTCTGCGTCAGTTACTGTGTGCGTTAGTCACTGTGCACATTAGTTACTACATATGTTTTTTCTTCCGTACATTAGTTACTGTGCACATTAGTTACTGTGCACGTTAGTCACTGCGTACGTTAGTGACTCCGTACGTTAGTTACTGTGTACGTTAAATACTGTGTACGTTCTATACTGTGTGCATTAGTTACTGTGTATGTTAGTTACTCTTTACGTTAGTTACTGAGTAGGATAGTTCCTCCGTACGTTAGTTACTCTGTACGTTAGTTACTCTGTACGTTAGTTACTGAGTAGGATAGTTCCTCCGTACGTTAGTTACTGTGCACGTTAGTTACTGCGTACGTTTGTTACTCTGTACATTAGTTACTGTGTATGTTAGTTACTACGTACGTTAGTTACTCCGTAAGTTAGTTACTGTGTACGTTAGTTACTGTGTACGTTAGTTACTGTGTACCTTAGTTACTCCTTACGTGAGTCACTGTGTGCGTTAGTTACTCCGTACGTTAGTTACTGTGTACGTTAATTACTGTGTACATTCTATACTGTGTGCATTAGTTACTATGTACGTTAGTTACTCTGTACGTTAGTTACTGAGTAGGATAGTTCCTCCGTACGTTAGTTACCGTGTGCGTACAGTTACTTTGTACGTTAGTTACTCCGTACATAAGTTACTGTGTACGTTAGTGACTACGTACATTCGTCAATGTGTACGTTAGTTACTCCGTTCGTTAGTTACTGTGTACGTTAATTACTGTGTACGTTCTATACTGTGTGCGTTAGTTACTGTGTATGTTAGTTACTCTGTACGTTAGTTACTACGTACAATAGTTCATGTCTGCATTAGTTACTGTGTGCGTTAGATACAGTGTATATTAGTGACCGCTTACGTTATTTATTGTGTATGTTAGTTACTGTCTGCGTTAGTTACTGTGTGCGTTAGTTACTGTGCACGTTAGTTACTCCGTACGTTTGTTACTCCGTACATTAGTTACTGTGTACGTTAGTTACTGTGTACGTTAGTTACTCCGTACGTTAGTTACTCCGTACGTTAGTCGCAATGTACGTTAGTTACTGTGTACGTTAGTTACTGTGTACGTTAGTTACTCCTTAAATTAGTGACTGTGTGCGTTAGTTACTCCGTACGTTAGTTACTCTGTACGTTAGTTAGTGTGTACGTTAGTTAATGTATGCATTAGTTACTGTGTGGGTTAGTTACTCTGTACGTTAGTTACTCCGTACGTCAGTTACTGTGTACATGAGTTACTCCGTACGTTAGTTACTCCATATGTTAATTACTGTGTACGTTAGTTATTGTGTACATTAGTTACTGTGTACGTTAGTTACTGTGTATGTTAGTTACTGTGTATGTTAGTTACTCTGTACGTTAGTTACTACGTACATTGGTTACTGTGTACGTGAGTTACTGTGTACCTTAGTTACTCCTTACGTTAGTCACTGTGTGCGTCAGTTAATCCGTACGTTAGTTACTCTGTACGTCAGTTAGTGTGTGCGTTAGTTACTGTGTACGTTAGTTACTGTGTACGTTAGTTACTCCGTATGTTAGTTACTGTGTACGTTAGTTACTGTGTACATTAGTTACTATGTACGTTAGATACTATGTAAGTTAGTTACTACGTACATTGGTTACTGTGTACGTTAGTTACTTTGTACGTTAGTTGCTCCGTACATTAGTTACTGTGTATGTTTGTTACTGTATGCATTAGTTACTGTGCAGGTTAGTTACTCCGTACGTCAGTTACTTTGTACATTAGTTACTGTGTACGTTAATTGCTAATTGAGACAAACTCACATTTCAAACCTCATCATTGTCCAACCTGCGAGACCCTGCATCTCGTACACAATGTTACACGTAGAGTCGAGGGGTTTAACCGCCGGACACAAAGTATTAATAGAGGAAAAGCACTGTATGATAAATGTCAATAAGTACGAATCAATGTTGAACCTGTTTCATGCTGATGACAGGACCTTGTGTTGCTCTGGGAAAGAAAATGTTTTAATATTAACAAGTTATCATTGAATTAAACAAACAAAGTTTATCATATTTGGAAGCTGGTATACATTTAGGGGAATATGTATGTTTAGAAAAACAAAAAAGAAGAATATATATATATATACAGATATATATATATATATATATATATATATATATATCCATCCATCCATCCATCGTCTACCGCTTATCCATGGTCGGGTCACGGGGGCAGCAGCTCCAGTAGGAACCCCAATCTTCCCTTCTCCGGGCCACATCCTCCAGCTCCGACTGGGGGATCCTGAGGCGTTCCCAGTGAGGAGATATAATCTCTCCACCGAGTCCTGGGTCTTCCCCGGGGTCTCCTCCCAGCTGTGCCTGGGAACA
>NW_021166819.1:206857-218795 GCF_900634415.1 Cottoperca gobio | reverse complement strand
AGAAGACGTAGATTCATTTACATTTCAGCCACATGACTGTTTGTATGGGGGGGGGGGGGCAGCAGGACGGTGCAGCAGGGGGGGAGGGTCAGAAGCCGTCAGTGCAGGAGGGTTAAGGGTTAAAGTTCAGGGGACTCAGCAGAAAGGAAGGCTGAGCGTGTAACAGGAAGTGACAGGAAGTGTGGAGGAGGGAGGGGGGGAATGGGGAGGGCAATCTTACCAACTCCTCCTGATGAGACAGAAGAGATCGAATGGGAGAAAGAGGACGAGAGAAAGTGTGAAGGTATGAGAGGAAGACACAAGTCCTGCAGTCACTGATCAGTAACATGTCTGTCCCGACAGAAAGGCATGATGGGAACTAAACATGACGCAGCTGAAGAGGAACCATGTGATACAAACACGAGGCTTTCAGTAACTCTCAGCAGTGTTTGTGTTATTGATTCATCCATTTTATTCCCTCCGTCGTGAGTGAGAGGAATCTGTAGAGACTCACAGACTGGGTGTGTGTCTTTGTACAGATTATATTATAAATGAGCACCTACACTGCACAGCCATTCACAATAATACTACAAGGAATCCTAAATCCTTTCATGGGTGTTGTTTGCAGGTGTTGATTTATGCAAATGAGCTGCTTGTGATTACGTGGCAACATTTGGCCGCAGTGATTCTGTTTAGCTGGAGGATATTGTGACGTCATACATTTGTCTCATTGAAGTGAATGAGGGTCTTTCATGCAGTCTGACGCCTGAGCTCACCCCGTGCTGTGTGGAAGCAGCGCCTGATGCTTCTTAATGGTTTGTAACGGGATAAAAAAACTACTTTTCAAGATGTGAGACTGTAGCACTGCAGACCTGCGCAGGAATTCACTGAGGTGAGTGCAAGAGGGAGGAGAGAGATTCTACTGAGAGGTGGGGGGGTGGGGGGGAGACAGAGAGAGGGGTGAAGGAGGAGAAATGTCACTAACCTCGTCTACAGCTCTCTTATAGCTCTGAAGGAGCATGAAAGAATGGAGGAAAGGATGAACATGAACAGCAACGTGGTTAGTTCAGAGAGAAGAGTCAGAGTGTGTGTGTGTTTGTGTGTGTGTGAGAGTCTGTGTGTGTGTGTGTGTGTGTACATGTTGTCCAACATCCTCTAATATATATTTAATCACACATTCACACAGGTTCATGTGTCTGAGGCCCCGTTGGCTGTTGTTTGTCCCTTATGATCCCTTCTGTGTGTGTGTGTGTGTGTGTGTGTGTGTGTGTGTGTGTGTGTGTACTCACTGCAGGCCTGCTTGGTCTCGTCACTTCTCTGCCGTCATCTTTGGTCTCGTGGGAAGAAAGTGTCGAGCCTTCAGTCTTAGCGGCTGAGTTACCTGAACACACAGTGAGGACATTTTAAATAAAGTTTTACAAAGTGAGGATATTTTTGGAAAGTTTCTTTTTATTCACTAAATAAATGCAGTAAGTCATGTTGAGAAATGTGTGTGTGTGTGTGTGTGCACCTCGTTCGTTGGAGCCTCCCTGGGAGCTGGGGGTGCTGGAGCTCGAGGAGCTGCCGCTGCTCGTCCTCTTCATGGGTGTATCCATGGAAACGTCGGTCCTCCGCAGGTCGGGGTTGCTACGGCAACACAAACACAGCACTGTCTCATTCATGCGGAAAAACTGTTGAAATCATCACGTGTGTGTGTGTGTGTGTGTGTGTGTGTGTGTGTGTGTGTGTGTGTGTGTACCTGGCCCGTATGAGGTGAGCTCCAGCCCGGGGTCCCAGGCCAGGTCCGTTTCCAGGAGAGTGCTTCCTGACCAAAGCAGGAGAGATGGAGGTCGTCCTCTGAGGAACCTGCGACACACACAGCAGAGCCGTGCGGGTCAGAACCTCCCACGTTTATATCAGACTCCAACACACACTTCATCAGATCACATCCCTGTGTGACAACATCTGTGTTGTTCGCTCGGGTTGTGTCCAGAACATAGATTCAGGTTCTAGCAGTTGTGACTTTAAATGAATTAAATCAAAGGACAGTTCCTCTTCAGGACCTCTGGACCCAAGTTTCCTACATCTGTGGAGCATTTTCTATACACACATTTTAAATTGAGGCTATAAGTAAATCCCTCAGAGCTTTGCACTGTTGTTTGTACATGTAGGTCGGTTTTAATCAGAGCTCGATGCAAATTTGCACCATTTTATTGTCACTTATGTAGCAGACAGTTGACCCAAAATCAAAAATAGATATTTTTCCTCTTACCTGTAGTGATATTTATCAAGATCGTTTCGATGTTATTGTTCCAGAAATCATGACCCGGTTACTCAAGACAATCCACAGACTATTTTCTTTCTACCAAACTACACCCGCCAAGTGTATCACCGCGCAGAAGGTGAAACACTGCCCAGTGATACGGAATAAAAAAGAAAACAGTTCCTACATGAAACTCCTCTTAACGATGAGGATTATCTTCAGCAACCGGGTCATGACTTTTGGAAAGACACGTTGCTGTTGAGATATTAAAATGTATGTTTTGACGCTTTGAAGCAACTTCTAGTTCTACTACACTACAGGTTGCACTACAGGTTGCACTACAGGTTGCACTACAAGCAACACTACAGGTTACACTACAGGTTACACTACAGGTTGCACTACAAGTAACACTACAGGTTGCACTACAACTAACACTACAGGTTGCACTGCAGGTTACTCTACAGGTTGCACGACAGGTTGCACTACAAGTAACACTACAGGTTACACTACAGGTTACACTACAGGTTGCACTACAAGTAACACTACAGGTTGCACTACAACTAACACTACAGGTTGCACTGCAGGTTACACTGCAGGTTGCACTACAGGTTGCACTACAAGTAACACTACAGGTTACACTACAGGTTACATTGCAGGTTGCACTACAAGCAACACTACAGGTTGCACTACAGGTTGCACTGCAGGTTACTCTACAGGTTGCACTACAAGTATCGCTACAGGTTACACTGCAGGTTGCACTACAACTAACACTACAGGTTGCAGTACAGGTTACACTACAGGCTGCACTACAGGTTACATTGCATGTTGCACTGCAGGTTGCACTACAGGTTACACTACAGGTCACACTACAGGTTGCACTACAGGTTACACTACAGGTTGCACTACAGGTTACACTGCATGTTGCACTGCAGGTTGCACTACAGGTCACACTACAGGTCACACTACAGGTTACACTACAGGTCACACTACAGGTCACACTACAGGTTACACTACAGGTCACACTACAGGTTGCACTACAGGTCACACTACAGGTCACACTACAGGTTACACTACAGGTCACACTACAGGTTGCACTACAGTGTGCACTGCAGGTTACATTGCAGGTTGCACTACAGGTTGCACTGCAGGTTACTCTACAGGTTGCACTACAAGTAACACTACAGGTTACACTACAGGTTACATTGCAGGTTGCACTACAGGTTGCACTGCAGGTTACTCTACAGGTTGCACTACAAGTAACACTACAGGTTACACTACAGGTTACATTGCAGGTTGCACTACAGGTTGCACTGCAGGTTACTCTACAGGTTGCACTACAAGTAACACTACAGGTTACATTGCAGGTTGCACTACAAGTATCGCTACAAGTTGCACTACAGGTTGCACTACAGGTTGCACTACAGGTTGCACTGCAGGTAAGCTGGTTGATTTTAGGGTGAACTGTCCCTTTAAAATGTCCTTTGATATTAAAACCAATAAGATCAGATGTCAGCATATGTTCTAAAAATAAAACACATCAGGAGACACAGACACAGAAAGTAAGAACAGACAAGAAAACAGAAGTTAAACAAAGTAAAGAACACACACACACACACACACACAGGTCGCAGCATGCAGAGACCTTTGGGGGCATGTCGTCGTCCTGCCGCAGCCAGGAGCTGCGGTCCAACTTGTCGAGGGGGGGGCGCCAGGCGGGAGAGGGGCAGGGGAGGAGGGGTGTCGGAGGTGGGGTCGGAGTTCTGCCGGGGCATGGGAGGCCGGGAGGGGGAGGGCGACGCCGAGGAGGAGGACACTCCGTGTGGGTCGTACAGAGACTGGGAGCCTGACAGACCGTGACTCTTCACCTGCACCAGGTGGGCCATCTACACACACACACACACACACACACACACGCACAAGCAGGAAACAGGCAGGGTTGAAGGAGGAAGAGCAGGATCAATGTGATCAAGATGAGGGAGGAGGAAGAGCGATGCAGGAGGAGAGGAAGGTGAGAGAGGAGAGGAAGGAGAGGAAGGTGAGACAGAAGGAGAGGAAGGTGAGAGAGAAGAGGAAGGTGAGAGAAGGAGAGGAAGGTGAGGAAGGTGAGACAGAAGGAGAGGAAGGTGAGAGAGAAGAGGAAGGTGAGGAAGGTGAGACAGAAGGAGAGGAAGGTGAGAGAGAAGAGGAAGGAGAGGAAGGTGAGACAGAAGGAGAGGAAGGTGTGTGTGTTTTGCTTCCTGCCTGTGTGATCATCTGTAAAGCACCTTCGGCTGCCTTTAGGCACTAAATGTGCTGTAATATAAATGACTTTCCTTGTAAAGTTGAGACAAAGTGAAGTCTGGTGAAAGAAGCTCACAGAGAGCTCACAGAGAGCTCACAGAGAGCTCACAGAGAGCTCACAGCAGAGAGCTCACAGAGAGCTCACAGCAGAGAGCTCACAGAGAGCTCACAGAGAGCTCACAGAGAGCTCACAGAGAGCTCACAGCAGAGAGCTCACAGAGAGCTCACAGCAGAGAGCTCACAGAGAGCTCACAGAGAGCTCACAGAGAGCTCACAGAGAGCTCACAGCAGAGAGCTCACAGAGAGCTCACAGAGAGCTCACAGCAGAGAGCTCACAGAGAGCTCACAGAGAGCTCACAGCAGAGAGCTCACAGAGAGCTCACAGAGAGCTCACAGCAGAGAGCTCACAGAGAGCTCACAGAGAGCTCACAGAGAGCTCACAGCAGAGAGCTCACAGAGAGCTCACAGCAGAGAGCTCACAGAGAGCTCACAGAGAGCTCACAGAGAGCTCACAGAGAGCTCACAGCAGAGAGCTCACAGAGAGAGCTCACAGAGAGCTCACAGCAGAGAGCTCACAGAGAGCTCACAGAGAGCTCACAGAGAGCTCACGCAGAGAGCTCACAGAGAGCTCACAGCAGAGAGCTCACAGAGAGCTCACAGAGAGCTCACAGAGAGCTCACAGCAGAGCTCACAGCAGAGAGCTCACAGAGAGCTCACAGAGAGCTCACAGAGAGCTCACAGCAGAGAGCTCACAGCAGAGAGCTCACAGCAGAGAGCTCACAGAGAGCTCACAGCAGAGAGCTCACAGAGAGCTCACAGCAGAGAGCTCACAGAGAGCTCACAGAGAGCTCACAGAGAGCTCACAGAGAGCTCACAGAGAGCTCACAGCAGAGAGCTCACAGAGAGCTCACAGAGAGCTCACAGAGAGCTCACAGCAGAGAGCTCACAGAGAGCTCACAGAGAGCTCACAGCAGAGAGCTCACAGAGAGCTCACAGAGAGCTCACAGAGAGCTCACAGAGAGCTCACAGCAGAGAGCTCACAGAGAGCTCACAGAGAGCTCACAGAGAGCTCACAGCAGAGAGCTCACAGAGAGCTCACAGAGAGCTCACAGCAGAGAGCTCACAGAGAGCTCACAGAGAGCTCACAGCAGAGAGCTCACAGAGAGCTCACAGAGAGCTCACAGAGAGCTCACAGCAGAGAGCTCACAGAGAGCTCACAGAGAGCTCACAGAGAGCTCACAGAGAGCCCGTCATCTCAGCTGCATCGTCTGCAAAGAAGCAGAGCTGCAGAACTAAACTCCCCACAGCAGAAACTCAGAAGCAGCTTCACCTCAAAGAGTGATCGCACGCTGAGGGATGTAAGTTTGTGTCACATGCTAACACACACACTCACACACACCCACGTGAAGGCGTAGTAATGACACACACCTGTGGTTCGACGGAGCGGTGCATCGGCGGGGTGCGGGCCTGCTGGATGCCTCCGCTGCTGAAGGACTCGGAGCGGGGCGGCAGCGATGGGTCCGAGATCCGGTTGGCGACCTTGTGCTGCAATGCAGGAGAAGTCTGTCTGTTCATCTTATAATGCTCCTCCACCTAACACACACACACACACACACACACACACACACACAGACCCGTCACTCACAGCATGCAGTGAGGTGTGTGTACATGGTTTGATGGGATGAGGCATGAGTTTATCCAAATGTGGAATGTCCAGACTACAAGGAATAATAAATAAATAAGGAAGATTTCCTTCCTGTTGTAAACGTTATTCTTTCTGCATGAGATGAAGATGAGATGCAACTACTTTAATAATTGTGTTTTCTCTAAACGCTGGTCTGTGATGGAAATATATTTCTTCCCCTGAAGCTTGGAGGGAAATCCTGGGAGGCTGAGATGAGGGTAGACCTGTGTGTGTGTGTGTGTGTGTGTGTGTGTCCACAGGGAGAGGGACTGATATAGCTGCAGCTGCCCTACATCCGTCCACCAGCTGGAGATCTGCCCTAAATGTGTGTGTGTGCAGCGAGGCGTCTGATTCATGGCGATAAGAAAAGATAAAGTTCTGAGGAAAAACCTAAACGGCCATCATTCAAACATTTTATTTCCCGGTTTTCTCGCGATAAGAAGTTAAATTTATCTGTTTTCTGTCTCGTTATCTTGAGAACCAACATTTTGTATATCAGATAACAGATATCATGAAGCTTCCCCACTTCATGACTCACATCAACACAACTTTATATTACAAGTGTTTAATATGTACATGAGGCGTTATGTAATGTAGCTGTGGAGAGTTTACATCTACACACACAGTTACACACACACACTCTGATGTTCTCATGCTTCCTCTCGTCTGAAGAAGACGAGTTATAAAGCGAGTGAAGACGCCTAGAAGTGTAAAGATGTGTTTGTTATGTGTGTAAAGCTAAATAACACTAAACATAATAAAGTTAAGACGTCCTGGTTAGTAAGTGAACAAAGCCTGGAAGATAAACGGATGTTAGTGTCAGCCGTTAAAGTTGTTATGTTATCCCATCACAACCACACAGCAGCTTTTAAACTTTGACCTTCAATACTTTTAATCCCTCGAAGAAGCCAACATTACAAATGTTCTTGCTCATCTTATATTATAGTTAAGGTAATAAAACCACCAGACTGAGAAGTGAGGAGGGATCCAACAACCTGCAGCACCAGACAGTAACCTGAGAACATCGAGAGAAGATGAAGAGCGGAGCAGGAAACACGACAAAGGGTGAAGAGAAGAAGAGGATGAAGATGAGTGTTTGCCCTGGGGAACGTCTCTAAGTTCTCTAAGCTCAGTCGATGCTACTGCATGCTAGCATCGCTCACTTCTTACACTTCACAGTGAAGCGTAAGAAGATTCTTTCACACGCAGGTAATCAAAAGATCCAAGAGGAGTCAGTCCACGTTAGTGTGTGAGTCCACCTGGTTAGAGAAATCAAAGGGATTAAGAGGAAATCATTCCAGCGGTTAGTGAGCCAATGAAAGCGTCTGCTCGTCCTCCCACTGACCCGGCGTGCGGGACTCCGGCCCCGGGAGTCGGGGCTCCTGTCGGGGCTCTGCCAGCGCATCCCCGGCTTGGAGGACTCGGGAATGCAGGTGACTCGGATCTGAGGCACGTGCAGGTGACTCCTAGAAGGACTGTTATGGGCGGGGTAGGAAGGGGGGCGGCGGCGGCGGCGAGGTTTGTAACCGGGGAGAAGGAGGAGGTCGTTGATGTCGACGCCTCGCTGCTCCCTGAAGGAGTGGTATTTCTTGGGAGGGATGCGAGGCGAGTTGCTCTGCGCTCGACGCATCACCTGGAGAGCAAGGTGAGTGTGAGGAGCAGGTACGTGAAGACACAAGGTGTTTGTGAGGTGATGCTGCACAAACCAACGGCAGCCACAGGTCAGCTGACGGCGTTTATACATTTACGCCTCGTCACAACATTCACTTAGTCGGTCTTTGACATAATGTAGTTATCAAATCAAATGTAGTTATATCTCCCAATATCACAAATTATACATTTGTATACACCCTCTGTCCTCAGACCCTCTGTCCTTAGACCCTGTCCTTACACCCTCTGTCCTCAGACCCTCTGTCCTCAGACCCTCTGTCCTCAGACCCTCTGTCCTTAGACCCTCTGTCCTCAGACCCTCAGTCCTTACACCCTCTGTCCTTACACCCTCTGTCCTTAGACCCTCTGTCCTTAGACCCTCTGTCCTCAGACCCTCTGTCCTTACACCCTCTGTCCTTAGACACTCTGTCCTTAGACCCTCTGTCCTTACACCCTCTGTCCTACACCCTCTGTCCTTACACCCTCTGTCCTCAGACCCTCTGTCCTCAGACCCTCTGTCCTTAGACCCTCTGTCCTCAGACCCTCTGTCCTTACACCCTCTGTCCTTAGACCCTCTGTTCTTACACCCTCTGTCCTCAGACCCTCTGTCCTTAGACCCTCTGTCCTTAGACCCTCTGTCTTTAGACCCTCTGTCCTTAGACCCTCTGTCCTCAGACCCTCTGTCCTTACACCCTCTGTCCTTAGACCCTCTGTCCTCAGACCCTCTGTCCTTAGACCCTCTGTTCTTAGACCCTCTGTCCTCAGACCCTCTGTCCTTACACCCTCTGTCCTTAGACCCTCTGTCCTCAGACCCTCTGTCCTTAGACCTTCTGTCCTTACACCCTCTGTCCTTACACCCTCTGTCCTTAGACCCTCTGTCCTTACACCCTCTGTCCTTAGACCCTCTGTTATTACACCCTCTGTCCTCAGACCCTCTGTCCTTAGACCCTCTGTCCTTACACCCTCTGTTCTTAGACCCTCTGTCCTTACACCCTCTGTCCTTAGACCCTCTGTCCTTAGACCCTCTGTCCTCAGACCCTCTGTCCTTACACCCTCTGTCCTTAGACCCTCTGTCCTTACACCCTCTGTCCTTAGACCCTCTGTTCTTACACCCTCTGTCCTCAGACCCTCTGTCCTTACACCCTCTGTCCTTAGACCCTCTGTCCTCAGACCCTCTGTCCTCAGACCCTCTGTCCTTACACCCTCTGTCCTTAGACCCTCTGTCCTTACACCCTCTGTCCTTAGACCCTCTGTTCTTACACCCTCTGTCCTCAGACCCTCTGTCCTTAGACCCTCTGTCCTTAGACCCTCTGTCTTTAGACCCTCTGTCCTTAGACCCTCTGTCCTCAGACCCTCTGTCCTTAGACCCTCTGTCCTTACACCTTCTGTCCTTAGACCCTCTGTTCTTACACCCTCTGTCCTCAGACCCTATGTCCTTAGACCCTCTGTCCTTACACCCTCTGTCCTTAGACCCTGTCTTTAGACTCTCTGTCCTTAGACCCTCTGTCCTCAGACCCTCTGTCATTAGACCGTCTGTCCTTACACCCTCTGTCCTTACACCCTCTGTCCTCAGACCCTCTGTCCTTAGACCCTCTGTCCTTAGACCCTCTGTCCTCAGACCCTCTGTCCTGAGACCCTCTGTCCTTGGACCCTCTGTCCTTAGACCCTCTGTCCTTACACCCTCTGTCCTTAGACCCTCTGTCCTTAGACCCTCTGTCTCTACACCCTCTGTCCTTAGACCCTCTGTCTTTAGACTCTCAGTCCTTAGACCCTCTGTCCCTACACCCTCTGTCCTTAGACCCTCTGTCTTTAGACCCTCTGTCCTTAGACCCTCTGTCCTTAGACCCTCTGTCCTTACACCCTCTGTCCTTGGACCCTCTGTCCTTAGACCCTCTGTCCTTACACCCTCTGTCCTTAGACCCTCTGTCTCTACACCCTCTGTCCTTAGACCCTCTGTCCTTAGACCCTCTGTCTTTAGACCCTCTGTCCCTACACCCTCTGTCCTTAGACCCTCTGTCTTTAGACCCTCTGTCCTTAGACCCTCTGTCCCTACACCCTCTGTCCTTAGACCCTCTGTCTTTAGACCCTCTGTCTCTACACCCTCTGTCCTTAGACCCTCTGTCTTTAGACCCTCTGTCCTTAGACCCTCTGTCCTTAGACCCTCTGTCCCTACACCCTCTGTCCTTAGACCCTCTGTCCCTACACCCTCTGTCTTTAGACCCTCTGTCTCTACACCCTCTGTCCTTAGACCCTCTGTCCTTAGACCCTCTGTCCTTAGACCCTCGCATCGCACAAGGAAAAACTTCCTAAAAGAAACCCCATAATTAAAGGGGGAGAAATGATGTGTGATGTTATACGCACATCACGTCGCTGCAGGAATAACGTTTTTATTAATAAACTCTATACTCTAACTGCTGGAAACTCCTTTACAGCCAAACGTCAGAGTTCAGCGGCTGCAGGAGGTTTTTGTTCAGCAACACAAACAAACAAGAGTTTCAGTCCAAAATGCTTTTTAAAGTCTGAAGACTTTTACTTTCACACTTTGTGTAGTTGAACAGTTTCTCTCTGAGGACGTAAAGAGAAAGATAATCATTGCTTTTGGAATGAAACTCCACATTTACACAAACGTTCCACAGCACATGAACTACTGTCCCCTTGTTGCACCTAAAACAAAGAAAAGCGTTGTGTGAAGCGTCGCCACAGACGAGCAGGTGAAGGTCAGGTGACACCTGGAGGGCAGAAAGTCAAACACAGAAACAAACAGCGTTGACCTCCAGGAGCGTTTGTGTTCGTATGAAGGAATGTTGTTTGCTCTGCAGTGTTTTAACTCAGAGCTGCTGTTGTTCTCAAGTCTTTTGTCTGCAAAGGTTCACCTGAGTGTGTGCACACACACATTCACATGTCGGCAGTGCTGCCTCTGAGCCTCCTGAGAGATAAAGTTACAAACATGTGCATGAAGTTGGGATTCATTTAGAGAAACTCCATGTTTCAGAGTATCTTTATTCCATGTTTAAAAAAGTAAAATGTGAGAAAAGACCTTAATTTTAATTTAAGATTATTAATAACCTACTTTGTTGGTTTATTGTTACATTACTTATTTATTTGTATTCCTTGTGCAAATCAGTTTATAATTAATTGCAAATGAACAATAACAAAAAACAATACTCTGTATGTTGAATATTAAATCTGAATTATTAAAATATGCAACCTGTCAATACAAACTACTTTATTCTACAGAAGTGAATCTTGAATATTCTCCAGTGTCAGCAGCGTCGACACATCACTGCGCTGGGATCAAGAAAAATGTCTCTTTAATCCAGAAATGAAGAGTGAGGCCGTGCAGGTTACCTCTTTGGCCCAGGCCGGCTTGTCGTTGGTGCCGGGCGCCTGGTCTTTGTAGTGGTACAGCTGCTTCTTGTCCTGCGGCGGCCGCGTGGGCTCCTGCTGCTGCTGCTGCAACGACACCAGGTACGCTCGCTCCTGCTGCAGCTGCCTCTGCAGACGCTCGGCCTGCCGCTGCTCCTCGATCTGCTTCCTCTTGTACTCCTGCACGTCCAACACAAGAGGACGGGGACGGTAAAGAAGCAGGGAGTGCATGTCCAAAACAACCCGCGGAAAGTCTTCACCATGCATCTTAACTCTACTCAGAATATTCACACGCAATCACGTCCATGTTTCAAATCCTGCCCGAGAAATATTACAGGGGATCTTTCACGTGTCCCTTTAAGAAAGATATTACTCTTTGCATTGATCAGGACACGTCTCACGTCATGACATTAAAGTCATTTCAGTCTTGACATATATTCTGGAAAAGAAACACATAAAGATTCTTTACTGATTAAGGGAAACTGATGCTCTGGAGATTACATTTAAGCCAATATTCTTTTTATTTGACGCAGTTATTCTGTGTTAGCTCAGAAATGAAGACTGATGCTTTTAGTGCACAATGACCCAGTGCACGGCTCAGTGGACCGGAACCTTTACTGCCTTTAAGTAATAATTAATTGATAAAGCCGTGACAGAAAAAATCAATTACTGCAGGAAACATTGGGAAAAAAACTAAACTGTCTAGACTGTGTTTTGACAGGAAGCTTCATCATATT
>NW_021166819.1:189357-201857 GCF_900634415.1 Cottoperca gobio | reverse complement strand
GGGGCCCCGAAGTCTGAAAGGCGAGCCTCTGCCGGCGAGAGGCCGAAGAGGGCCTGTCTCTTGCCCTCTCGAAGAGGAGAGTGGTGCGTCGGTTGAAGAGGCTGAGGGGTTAGAGGGATGGAGAGGGGGGAAGAAGGAGAGAGGAGGGCGACGGGGAGAGAGAGGAGAGAGGAGAGGGGGAAGACCAGATTTAGACTCTGAGCTGCAGGACACTGTTCTGTGTCCACTGGTACTCCTTTACTGAGATTCACACTTACGTGGCGCTCCCTCCGCCATCTCTATAGCTGTGATACCGAGCGACCACAGATCACTCTGCAGACAGAGGAGGGAAAACCAGTTACCGACTTCACACGTGATTTAGATCCACTGGTCAGTGTTGTTGCTAACAAACACACTCACACACCTGCCACAAACATCTGCTTTTAATACACACACTGCTATTAGAATACTGAGACATGAAGGTGCACACAGAGCCCCAGAGGGTCGGAGTTAATGGTGTCTTCACCCAGCGCTCCTCCTCCGCAGGCTCCTCACAGGGACGCGTCCTGTCCCCATTACTGCACGCCCTCCATGCAGCAGTGTGTGTGTGAGCAGTGTGTGTGTGAGCAGTGTGTGTGTGAGCAGACGTGGGCCCGTGGTCGGGGCTTTGTGCAGCCGTGGAGCGAAGATCAGAGATTCAACGTCTCTAGAAAACCACAGATATGAAGATTTGTAAAGGTCAGCTGGTGTGTCTTGTTGCTCTTTGATCGACGAGGAATCTTTCCACAAAGGAAAACTGGATTGTTTCTCAGGCTTTGCTCACAAGATGATAGAAACTCCTCTCAGGCCTGAAGATGCACTTTGATCGTCAGGATGTGAAGTAAAGAGGAACATCTGATCATGATACAGTTCTTATACAATGTGCCGTCATGGATCGTGGATGAGTTATGTTGTCATGACAGAAACGCCCTCACATTATTTTCCGTTCTTTGTTGTGTAGTGAGAAATTAGTTTGTGCTTCAGGTGAAAAAGGACAGAAATATCTGAAGGCAACAATTAAACAATGAATACATTCATCTATATTAGTGATATTAACTTAGATCAGCCTTTAGCCTCTTTTAGCTCATTATTTTAATTGTCTGCACATAAAATACCTCGTCTGGAGCCAAATTCTTCTTTCTGTTCTCAACATTCAAAGAGCTTTGTCCAAAAGCACTTCTGCTCTCTGGGAACCATCACCTTATCGTGCTGGAGAGGTTTGTGTGTCCCTATGAACCTGAGAGCTGTGTTGTCTGGAGCCTAGTGCTCCTGGTAGGGTCTCCCAAGGCAAATTGGTCTCAGGCGAGGGGCCAGACTAAGAATGGTTCAAAACGACTTCATGAAAAAAAGGGAAAAGAAAGGAGAGACCCTGCCCAGAGGAAGCCCGGGGCCCCCGTCTGTAGCCAGGTCTAGAGGGAGGGCCCGACAGCGAGTGCATGGTGGCCGGGTTTGCCATGGAGGCCGGTCGGGCACAGCCCGAAGAAGCTACGTGGTGCCTCCCATCCATCCATCCTGTGGGCCCACCACTCATGGGAAAAAACGCTGGGGTCAGGTGCGCTGTCACACGGGTGGCAGTGATGGTCAGGGACCTCGACCGGCCAGAGGGAACGTCACCTCTCTGTGGGGGAAGGAGCCGGAACTAGTGCGGGAAGTGGAGCGCTACCAGTTGGATCTGGTGGACGAGAGGGTCGCCTCCCTACGCCTTCGGGTTATGGGGGGGAAAACTCTGACTGTTGTTTGTGCCTATGCCCCAAACCGCAGTTCTGAGTATTCGGCCTTCTTGGAGACCCTGAATGGAGCCCTGCAGGGGGCTCCAGTAGGGGACTCCGTAGTCTTGCTGGGAGACTTCAACGTACACGTGGGAAACGATGGAGACACCTGGAGAGGCGTGATTGGGAGGAACGGCCTCCCTGATCTAAACCCGAACGGTCGTTTGTTGTTGGACTTCTGTGTTAGTCATGGAATGGCCATAACAAACACCATGTTCGAACATAAGGATGCTCATAAGTGTACGTGGTACCAGAGCACCCTAGGCCAAAGGTCAATGATCGATTTTGTAATCGTATCATCTGATCTGAGGCCGCATGTTTTGGACACTCGGGTGAAGAGAGGGGCGGAGCTGTCGACTGATCACCATCTGGTGGTGAGTTGGATCAAGGGGTGGGGGAAGACTCTGGACAGACCTGGTAAACCCAAACGGGTAGTGCGGGTGAACTGGGAACGTCTGGAGGAAGCCCCTGTCCTGGGGATCTTCAACTCATACCTCCGGTGGAGCTTTTCAGACATCCCTGTGGAGGTTGGGGGCATTGAACCTGAGTGGGCGATGTTCAAAACCTCTATTGCTGAAGCTGCGGTGATGAGCTGTGGTCTCAAGGTCTTAGGTGCCTCAAGAGGTGGTAACCCTCGAACACCGTGGTGGACCCCGGTGGTCAGGGAAGCCGTCCGACTGAAGAAGGAGTCCTTCCGGGTTATGTTATCCGGGAGGAGTCCGGAAACGGTTGCAGTGTACCGAAGGACTAGAAGGGCGGGAGCCTCTGCCGTGTCAGAGGCAAAGCAGCGGGTGTGGGAGAA
The DNA here is from genome assembly GCF_900634415.1 of Cottoperca gobio. Classification (NCBI taxonomy): domain Eukaryota; kingdom Metazoa; phylum Chordata; class Actinopteri; order Perciformes; family Bovichtidae; genus Cottoperca; species Cottoperca gobio. The sequence goes on along the minus strand of NW_021166819.1, from coordinate 199,268 downwards.
GTTCGGAGAAGCTATGGAGAAGGACTTTCGGTCGGCACCAAGGTGCTTCTGGAAAACCATCCGGCACCTCAGGAGGGGGAAGCGAGGAACCATCCAAGCTGTGTACAGCAAGGGTGGGACCCTGCTGACTTTGACTGAGAAGGTTATCGGCCGGTGGAAGGAGCACTTTGAGGAACTCCTGAATCCGACTGACACGCCCTCTATGGTAGAGGGGGGTAGGGATTGATGAGATCCGTCCAGAAATGCTGAAGGCTTTGGGTGTTGAGGGGCTGTCTTGGTTGACACGCCTCGTCAACATTGCGTGGAAGTCTGGGACAGTGCCTAGGGGTTGGCAGACCGGGGTGGTGGTTCCCCTGTTAAAAAAAAAAAGGGGGGCCAGAGAGTGTGTGCCAACTACAGGGGTATCACACTTCTCAGCCTCCCTGGTAAAGTCTACTCCAAGGTACTGGAAAGGAGGGTTCGGCCGGTAGTCGAACCTCTGATTGAAGAGGAACAATGCGGACCTGGTCGTGGAACAACGGACCAACTCTTTACTCTCGCAAGGATCCTGGAGGGGGCCTGGGAGTACGCTCATCTGGTCTACATGTGTTTTGTGGATCTGGAGAAGGCGTATGACCGGGTCCCCCGGGTGATACTGTGGAAGGTGCTGCGGGAGTATGGGGTGAGGGGGGCCAATCCTTGTACGCCCAAAGCGAGAGTTGTGTCCGGATACTCGGCAGTAAGTCGGACTCGTTCCCAGTGAATGTTGGCCTCCGCCAGGGCTGCGATTTATCACCAATCCTGTTCGTGATTTTCATGGATAGGATATCGAGGCGTAGTCGTGGAGGAGAGGGGTTGCAATTTGGATCTCATCGCTGCTCTTTGCAGATGATGTGGTCCTTATGGCATCATCGGTCTGTGACCTTCAACAGTCACTGGATCGGTTCGCAGCCGAATGTGAAACGGTTGGGATGAGGATCAGTACCTCAAAATCTGAGGCCATGGCTCTCAGCAGGAAACCGGTGGATTGCCTACTCCGGGTAGGGAATGAGCCTTTACCCCAAGTGAAGGAGTTCAAGTACCTCGGGGTCTTGCCGGAGAATCGGAGCAGCGGGGGCGGTACTACAGTCACTTTACCGCACCGTTGTGACGAAAAGAGAGCTGAGCCAGAAGGCAAAGCTCTCAATATACCGGTCGATCTTCGTTCCTACCCTCACCTATGGTCATGAAGGCTGGGTCATGACCGAAAGAACGAGATCACGGGTACCAGCGGCCGAAATGGGTTTTCTCAGACGGGTGGCTGGCGTCTCCCTTAGAGATAGGGTGAGAAGGTCAGCCATCCGTGAGAGACTCGGAGTAGAGCCGCTGTTCCTTTACGGTGAAAGGAGCCAGTTGAGGTGGTTCGGGCATCTAGTAAGGATGCCACCTGGGCGCTTCCCTAGGGAGGTGTTCCAGGCACGTCCAGCTGGGAGGAGACCCCGGGGAAGACCCAGGACTCGGTGGAGAGATTATATCTCCTCACTGGGAACGCCTCAGGATCCCCCAGTCGGAGCTGGAGGAAGTGGCCCGGAGAAGGGAAGATTGGGGTTCCTTACTGGAGCTGCTGCCCCCGCGACCCGACCCCGGATAAGATGGATGGATAAAATGCCTTTAAATAAAACTTCTCAGGCTTTTAGAGAAAGTACACTGAAGGTTTTAAAACACGGTTCATTATTATGTTATTTTGCATTTAATTAACTGTAATGTTGCCGCTGGTTAATGTCATTTTATATTCTTTAAATACTGCAAGGTAACTTAATTTATAATACGTCACAATTTATTAGTTGATTTATATTTTGTATTAATAATTTAAATCTACAAATTAACTAAAGACAAGTACAATAAAATGTCTGTTCTATATTCAGTTTATACCATACAAACACACACACACACACACACACACACACACACAGACACAGACACAGACACAGACACACACACACACACACACACACACACACAGACACAGACACACACACACACACACACTCATCAGGTTTACCTTGAAGTCATATGTGGCGTCGGGGTTCTCGTCGCAGGCGATGACCTCCGGGGCCATCCAGTACGGCGTCCCGATAAACGTGTTCCTCCGTCCCACCGTACGGTCCAACTGAGCGCTCACACCAAAGTCCACTGCAAACACGCGCACACACACACACACACACACACACACACACACACACACACATAATTTAAGGCTTAAATTGTAAGCAATATGATCATATTTTAATGCAATGTAAAGAACAGTTTAGCTGCATACCGTTTGCTGAGCAGACAGTATGCAAAATGAGTGTGAGTATGTGTTTGTGTGTGTGTGTGTGTGTGTGTGTGTGTGTGTGTGTGTGTGTGTGTGTGTGTGTGTGTGTGTCCTCTCACCTAGTTTAACCTCTGCGTTCTCCGTCAGCAACACATTCTGGCCCTTGATATCTCGGTGGATGACCTTGTGCTGGTGGAGGTGGGTCAGACCCTGGAGACAGAAACAACTTCCTGTTATACAAACTTCAATATGATAGAAAACATGAAGCAGTTCACTCCTTTCATCAGCAACACACACACACACACACACACACACACACACACACACACACACACACACTTCATTCTTTCATTTACCAAAATAAGGTGTTCCTCAGGGAACCTTCGGGGGTTCCCTTAAGTTTGCACTTGTTTTCCACTTTTTAAAGAAAAGACCTACAAAACATTTAGTTTTCATGCTTTCACATTGCTGGTGCTCGTTTGAATGTTCTCACCCGTAGGATCTCTCTGCAGACGTATGCGATCCACTCCTCCTTCAGAGAGTTCCCTTTGGTGTTTTTGATCAGATCTGTAATCGAGCCGGCTCCGCAGAACTCCATCACCAGCTGAACCACAAACAGATCGTCAGGAGTTACTTCTACAGTATTTAGAGATTCAAGACTTTATTGCTCTTTAGAATAAACCTCCTGTGGAACAATGTTGTCCTCTGTTACATGAATGGTACACTTTCAGGTATTATAAGACATCAAGACATCCAAAGCTTGCCCCCGACAGGAGCCATGTTTGGGGTGTTCATGCTAACATGTTCCAGACATGAGTACCTACGTACCCAAAGCTGGTCGTCCATCCCAGGAGGGTTTTTCTTGACGAAGGCTCCATAGTAGGTGGCGATGTTCCTGTGGTGGCTGTACTTCTTTAACATGTTGATCTCGGCTTTAATCTCCTCCTCCTCATCCTAAAACACACAGACACACACACACACACACACACACACACACACACACACACACACGTGTTAATACCAATTCTGGGTTTACTGAAATATGAAATGTTAAGATTCCTGGAGAGGAAATCAGATTAAAGAGGAAACCCCTCCAGCAAAGTTTAGTGAGGACAAAATCCCAAAGTGTGTGTGGGCATGTACAGATTTAATATGTGTGTATATGTGTGTGTGTGTGTGTGTTACTTACTCCTGTGACGTCCATGACCTTGATTGCAGCAAGCTGGCCTGTTTTGACATGGCGACCCTGAAAGACACAACAAAAGGACAGAATAAGAAAGATGCTGATAATAAAAAGTGAATCCTTTAATAAGTGTTCAGTGATTTAACGGACATTATGCACTTTAACATCAAAGAGATAATATTCAAAGGCTCAGGTGACTTTAATGATTGTTTGTCAAATAACAATATCACCTTTATAAAATGCATTCATTACCTGAGACACTAACTGAAGCACTGCAGAGCTTTATCTCAGGTGTGTAAGATGTGATCACCTGTAGATATACGACGTGTGTGTGTGTGTGTGTGTGTGTGTGTATTGTTTGTCTTTATTACAGGACAACTACTCGCACAATATTCATGAACCTTGGTGGAGGAGTGCAGCGTGGGCCGAGGAGCAGCACGTTACATTCTGAGATCTGAAATACGAGCGGATCCTCGATTATGTTTCGTTAACATTGAGACTGAAGCATTTACGCTGCATTCATGGGGTGTCGGAATAATTGGAAAAAGGAGTTCCCAGCTGGGAATTCCTGCGAACGCCCCCTGAAGTGTGAAACAGACATCGACGTGTTGTTTAAACGTGCTGAGCAGTGAAGCACATCTTCTTGGTAGCGTCCATGTTGTTTCCACATTAAGACCCCCCCCCCCCCCCCCGCCACAGTTACTCCTGTCGTCTAAATATCTGAGGTTTAAAAGTGTTTCTGCAGTAAATAACAGGAAGTGATGTTTCCAGATTTAGATCTCTGCTGATCCCTTCAGAGGCAGAGACGACCTTATTACATCATCACAGCACAAACTTTAACTTGAAAGGGTTATTTTCTTTCTTTTAACTCGAATGATTCTTCGAGGTCTGAAACTATAAAAACATCCAGAATAAAATAATCTAATATTTGTATCTTCTTCTAACCGCTCACATTTATCTCGTGGCCCTTGTAAGGGTCCCGACCCTCATGTTGGGAACCCCTGAATCTGTCTTCTCCTCCAAACTACAGCATCACAGCTGTTAAAGCGAGAAAGTGGACATTTATCCACCTCACCCCCCCCCCCCACACACACACACACACACCATCTCCTCATGGTAACCTAGCAACAGGGCTGGCAGGTTGTTTAGTGAGGGCAACGAATGGGGGGTTGGAAGAGGCAAAGTGATGCCACAGTGTGTGTGTGTGTGTGTGTGTGTGTGTGTGTGTGTGTGTGTGTGTGTGTGTGTGTGTGTTAGGAGACCATAATATTTCACACTCTGGGTCACTTGCACATGTGAGTTGCTCAGATTCTCTCACTCTCTCAGCTTATCCACATGCCAAGGATACACACCTGATGTACACACACACACAGACACACACACACACACACACACACACACACACACACACACACACACACACACACACACACACACACACACACAGACACACACACACAGACACAGACACACACACAGACACACACACACACACAGACACACACACACAGACACACACAGAGACACACACACACAGACACACAGACACAGACACACACACACAGACACACAGACACACACAGAGACACACACACAGACACACACACACAGACACACACACACACACAGACACACACACACACACAGACACACACACACAGACACACACACACACACACACACACAGACACACACACACAGACACACACACACACACACACACAGACACACACAGAGACACACACACAGACACACACACAGACACACAGACACACACAGAGACACACACACAGACACACACACACAGACACACACACACAGACACACACACAGACACACACACAGACACACACACAGACACACACACACAGACACACACACAGACACACACACACAGACACACACCACACAGACACACACACCAGACACACACACACACACACACACACACACACAGACACCACACACAGACACACACACACACACAGACACCACACACACAGACACACACACAGACACACCACACACAGACACACACACAGACACACACACACACACACACACACACACACACACACACACAGACACACACACACAGACACAGACACACAGACACACACACACACACACACACACACACACACACACCACACACACACACACACACACACACACACACACACACACAGCTTGTTACTCAGTGTTGCATTCAGACGCTGAGTGTATCTGACAGGTCGTAACAACCTCAGAGGACGAAAGTCTCTTGTTTGTCTCGTCTTTGTTTTTACCTGTTCCGTGTGAGAGCCTGAAACGAGCTACACAACAGATATCTGCTGACGGAGCTGACGGAGCTGACGGAGCTGACGGAGCTGACGGAGCTCACGTCCCTCCGTGCTCCAGACTTGTGGGGGTTCTGGGATTTACCTCCCTCCAGATAACTGAGTAAAGCTGATTTCTTGGACCTGGGGTTAAGTGTGTGAAGTGGTTCTGTGCCTGCAGGACAGATGGCAGCGCTCCACCGCGATGAAGCAATAAAGGTGGAGGCAGATAAAACAGCAGAGATGAGAGGGAGCGATGGCGTCTCAGGGAGCCTCTTTGTTTATCGCTCTTCCTCCGACACTGACGGCCGGCCAAACAATCTCCCAAAGGTGACACCGAGCTCCCGGTGTGAGAGATTATGGCAGAATCAAGACAGCATGAGGAAGCTGTTGTAAAAGCTGAATCCACTCACTCACAGGAGATGAAGATAGACAGAGCGAGAGGGAGGCGGCAGGTGAGGAGGAGGAGGAGGAGGAGGAAGAGGAGGAAGAGGAGGAAGAGGAGGAGAGAGAAAACGGCGGCCTGAGGCGTAAAAACACACCTCAGGTCCCGTGTTCAGACACGCCTCACATTCTTACCCTGAACACAAGCCTGAACACATGAGACGACACATCATTTATACCTGCACATGGAAACCATGGTGCACTGAGAGGGGGGGGGGCCGGGACATGTCACATGTTAGAGAAACAGCTTTAGACAGAAGTAAACCTTCTCATCTACAGAAGAAGCTTCTTGTTGCTGCTGACGGACAGGGGTTTATTGTGACATGTGCATGTTTAACATCAATAAATGTTCCCTTTATTCCAAGGTTTGCACGACATAACTTTATTCTAAATATAAAAACTTCATAATCTTATTTCATGCCATCGTTCCCCCCCCTCTTGTGTCAGCAGAGTAATTAGTGTCGATCCTGAAATTAGCACCTTTATGAACGCAATCAAGAATTACATTCAAATGAAATCGTGACCCAGGAAAGGTTCTGTTAGAATCCTCTGCTGGTGTATCGCGTGGAGAACGTTTCAGGATACACAGATGTTGAAGAATATCTTCAGCCTTCCAGTTCAGCTGCGTTCAAGTCACATAGAAGTTATCGTAATTACCAGCTTCTGACTTGTGTCAATATCCAAACTGTGAAACAGAGAAAACTAAACAAACAATCATCGGAGGACGTGAAGCTTTCCCAAATCAAACTATCCATCCAGATGTTGAGTGCAACATGTTCTGCTTTTATAAAGCGCCAAACTTTACGACCACTCAAAGTGCTTTACAACACATGTCATTCACACACATACAGAGTCAGAGGCTCCACATCAGCTCGTAGTGACACACACACACACACACACACACACACACACACGGCCATCGGGAGCAATCCAAGGACACTTCGACATGCTGACAGCAGGACTGGGGATCGAACCACCGACCTTCCGACCAGTGGACGACCTCTCTACCTCCTGAGACACAGACGCACAAACTCCAAAACTGCAGATGCATCAAAAGAGTTCCAAAGCACTAAAACAGTCCAGTGCGTCCAACATGTTCTCATCTTCCCATCCTGTCAGACATTTCTGTGGAATATTCTTCAGTTATGGCCAAAAACCTTTGAACTTTGACCCCCAAAGTGTATTCAGTTCATCTTTAAGGGGAATTATTGGGCGACACAGAAAAAATATATCCACTCAATCTGAGTATTCATGTGCAGCAAGAAGTCCCAGGTGTTCCAGGAGCAGAGAGCAGGAAGTGAAACTGTGACATCACTTCAGAAACAAGAGTTTTTACAGTGAATCTGCTCAAAACAAACGAGTCAGTATACGTCATGCGTTTCCATCCGCTTCAGAACAAAAGCCTTCAGCTGCCAGGTGATGAAGATGAGACATGAATGAAGGAGGCGTCGCTGGAGGGCTTTGAAACCTGATCTGTGCTTCAGTCGCCTGAACGCCTCCAGCACAGGATCAGCTTAGAGTCTAAGAACTACAGAAATGTGTTGAAACACTTAAAGTCCATCCTGCACACACACACACACACACACACACACACACACACACACACACACACACACACACACACACACACACACACACACACACACACAGCTTGCAGGAACTTCTCTGTGTTTCAATCAATAGAACAAATTGAATAAACTCCACTTTGTAAACGCTGATTGATTAAATACAGAGAAAGACTCTTCGGCAGTTTGCTGCCTCCTAATTGGTCAAAGCTGGTTTATGAGTTTTTACACCTGAAGTATCAGGTCAAATAAAACATGAAGCTCTGCCGCCATCTTTCAAACTCACTACCTGTGGAAGATTACTGAGCGGGGAGGCAGAAGAGGAAAGTATTGGGTAATACTTTATTTCACTGACATGCAGTGGCAAGTTTCCTGGAAAGAATGATGTAATTTGGCACTAATTATAGACACTTCCAATTAATGTGTAGCTGCGTGCACAGCAGGTCAGCTGACATGCAACCTCAGGTTTCACCTCAGCGTCATGGAGTCTTTATAGAATAAGTAAGCACGGACATATTTGGCAATTTATTTGAGTTTTTATGCAATCAGAAAAGTGGAGAATGCATCACGTCCAACGAGTGAAGCAGTTAACATGTGTCTGTATCAGAGTTATTCTTTAGGTCAGGGGTGGGGAACCTCCGCGAGACCATTTGAGCCGGCCCTCGAGGTCATTCATAAACACACGCAAAGAAAAATTAAAAAACTAGACTGCAATAGACGGGCGACTGACTGTTTTTCCTGGCCAAGGTCAGGGTCCTTGAACACAACACGAGCGGAACGTGTCATCACGTGGTCACGTCATGTCAAACTTCAATATTAAACGAGTCGTTGACGTCAGTGAACGCAGCGTGGCGAGTGTAAAACAGAGCTGGATGCAGGAATGTCGCACCTTCCAGGAGAAACGGACGAACGATTGTTTCTGTGTGGAAGTTAAAGGCCAGTGAGTCGAGTTTGTGCGGACGCTTGCGGTGATGAAAAATAATCTCGAGCGTCATTACATGCACGAGACATGCCGAACTGCACGAGCTGAGAGGACGAGTGTTTGGATAAAGTTAACGCTCTTCGGTGGAGTTCGGCCCAACAAGCAGCTCTCTGCAGAGCGGAACATACAAACATGGAGAGATAGAGAGGTAGACCCCCCCACCAAGAGCAGCACTGTTGCACCACTGCTGTGCAGTTATCACTGCCATGTGCAATACTCACTTTATTTATATCACTTGTACTTATATTATGTTTTATTATATTTAATTATTGTGTTCTGCCTTTTTACTTCATGTTCTTCTGCTGTGACGAGATAAATGTCCCTCGTTGTGGGACTAATAAAGATTTATAATAAAACAGAGATACAGGATGAAATGAACGAGCTGCGTCTTAAAACAATGTGCAGAAGTTATGAGTTCAATAATTAGTGACGGCCCTCGAAGGATGTTGTGAAAAGAAAATGGCCCTTGACATGAAAAAGGTTCCCCCCCCCCTGCTTGAGGTGAACAAATAAATAAGAAATGTATGAGGATACTAAGCGTATGCATATGTTCTTACACATTCTGAACGTATATATTTCATATTATTACTGTTTTATATTTAGTGTTCTACATGTTTCCACTTCAGGAGCATCGCTGCCTCTCTGCGTCTGCAGACACGATGAAGTGTTGCTTCGTTTCTTAATGGCTGCAGAGCAGAGAGCTCGTTCTCCCTCACAGCTGGTTAGTAAGCAAAGTGTAGGAAGTGTTCCGACTGTCGAACAGCTGCTGCGAGGAAATAAAACGTATTTTAAATGTATTGACGCTATTATCTGTTCTCAAATACGAAGTGTTCTTATAGTATCCATACTTTATTGAGCTGCATCTCCTCCGACATCAGGGAGGGATTCTTTATCAAGTGGTTTCTCATTGTGTGTGTTATTGTTTTAGGTCTTAATTTACCCATCATGCTTTGTGATCGACCACGTTCTGTTGCATCAATCGTGTCACCTTGTTGAAACAGCAGATCAATACCGAACATCCAGCAGACAGAACAAATGTGTCGAGGCGCTCTCGTTGTGTATCAGCAGACATGTGTGAGTGTGTTAATTGCTTTCAAAGTGAGAGAACACACACACACACACACAACACACACACACACACACA
>NW_021166819.1:163617-189332 GCF_900634415.1 Cottoperca gobio | reverse complement strand
AACGCTGTAGATACGATAGCACCGCAGGCGTAGTTCATACGCAACGCAGGCTGTAGTTCATACGGACGCAGGCACGCACGATGTAGTTCATACGCACGCACGCTGTAGTTCATACGCACGCACGCTGTAGTTCATACGCACGCACGCTGTAGATTCATACGCACGCAGCTGTAGTTCATACGCACGCACGCTGTAGTTCATACGCACGCAGGCTGTAGTTTCATACGCACGCACGCTGTAGTTCATACGCACGCAGGCTGTAGTTCATACGCACGCACGCTGTAGTTCATACGCACGCAGGCTGTAGTTCATACGCACGCACGCTGTAGTTCATACGCACGCAGGCTGTAGTTCATACGCACGCACGCTGTAGTTCATACGCACGCACGCTGTAGTTCATACGCACGCAGGCTGTAGTTCATACGCACGCACGCTGTAGTTCATACGCACGCACGATGTAGTTCATACGCACGCAGGCTGTAGTTCATACGCACGCACGATGTAGTTCATACCCGGCTGTAGTTCATACGCACGCACGATGTAGTTCATACGCACGCACGCTGTAGTTCATACGCACGCACGCTGTAGTTCATACGCACGCAGGCTGTAGTTCATACGCACGCAGGCTGTAGTTCATACGCACGCACGCTGTAGTTCATACGCACGCAGGCTGTAGTTCATACGCACGCAGGCTGTAGTTCATACGCACGCAGGCTGTAGTTCATACGCACGCACGCTGTAGTTCATACGCACGCACGCTGTAGTTCATACGCACGCACGCTGTAGTTCATACGCACGCACGCTGTAGTTCATACGCACGCACGCTGTAGTTCATACGCACGCACGCTGTAGTTCATACGCACGCACGCTGTAGTTCATACGCACGCACGCTGTAGTTCATACGCACGCACGATGTAGTTCATACGCACGCACGCTGTAGTTCATACGCACGCACGCTGTAGTTCATACGCACGCACGCTGTAGTTCATACGCACGCAGGCTGTAGTTCATACGCACGCACGCTGTAGTTCATACGCACGCATGCTTCTCTTCGCAGATATGGATCCAACAACATTTGATCAGATAAAAACGTGAGCTTTTGGAAATGATTAGATCTTCTGTAAATAAATGTTGACTTCTGGAGTTACTGGAATCTAATCCAACTAATAGTATCACACTAATAATATTAGTGAAGAGAGCGCGCCACACACACACACACACACACACACACACACACACACACACACACACACACACACACACACACACACACACACACACACACACACACACACACGTGCAGGTTTAACGGAGAGTGAATGTGAAGCTGCTTCATGAGTTCATGAACTGCAACAAGATGACCAACAGAGTCAGAACTAATGTGTGTGTTCACGTCACACGTGTAGTATTTACAGGTTCTGCTGTCACACACAAGTTGTGATGTTGTAGAAGAACACGGAAGAAGTGTCAGCATGAGCTCAGGACTTCTCTCCGTCCAACCTGCAGATGTTTCACATGTGCTGAAGACGGAAGTGAACTGTTAGAGGTCTGACGGGCTGAGAGCGTCACATCCTTCGTGTTCGTGCCATTGTTGTTTGTTTTGCTCTATTTCTAACCCACTCTCTAAAATCAATACACAGATGTTAAGAGTAATTGGCACCATATTTCCAGATACCTTAACGGTCACATTTGTAGACCTTTGGTTCACTAACACGTCTTCCAATAACAAGGATCCATTATTATTCTCTTCATGCTCCACGACTGCAGGAACAGAATAAATTAAGTGCCTCTTCTGCAAAAAACAAGTTTCTCATCCGCCATCAGACTCTTATGTCGTTCTGATGGATTTATTCTAGTCTTTCATCTCTCCACCTCTCCTCCCTCGCTCCCTCGCTCCCCGTCTCCCCCGCTTCATCTTCACGCCTGCAGCCTCCTTCATCGCAGCCTCATGTCAGATGAGACACTGAAGCAAACAACAGGATTAGCAGCGGAGAACAGGAAGCAGAGGACCTTTATATTCCTCCACGTACAAGTGTGTGTGTGTGTGTGTGTGTGTGTGTGTGTGTGTGTGTGTGTGTGTGTGTGTGTTTGGAAAGCAGGTCAAACCGTGTCGGAGTGTGCGCTCATGAATGAGGAGGATTAGGAGGGATTTTCACATAAAGCGACCCAGAAACATGAATGAGGATAATTTGTGTGTGTGTGTGTGTGTGTGTGTGTGTGTGTGTGTGTGTGTGTGTGTGTGTGTGTGTTGCAGAGATGACGGCAGACTAACAAGTACAGTCAGTAAATCCATTTTAAAGAATCGGGGAACAGAATCGGATGTGATTGCTCTTCGTCTCTCGCTGAAGACATTTTTAAATTGTGCTCGTTTTATGAATTATAACGTTTTTAATATTAAATATTAACTGGATATTGTGCTCATTTATTTTATAAGTACGAGCGTCGTTTGTCTGTTTCGTGATTATTGTTGTGTTGTAGCAACGTTCGTGCTGCACTCCTGGTAAAATAAAATAAATATATATATATATATATATATATATACACACACACATATATATGTATATGTGTGTGTGTGTGTGTATGTGTATATATATATATATATATATATACACATACACACACACACACACATATACATATATATGTGTGTGTGTATATATATATATATATATATATATATATATATATATAGATACACACACACACACACACACACACACACACACACATACACATATATATATATATATATATATATATATACACATACACACAACCGGTGATGCAGGGTTTTAATTAACAAGGAATAAAAGTGAAGGAGGGGAAGAAGCCAACGTGAGCAAACGTGGCAGGTAAACTGAGATTACACAGATTAAAATCCAGCAGCTGGAGGTGACGGAGGAGACAGCAGGCTCACATTCCCTGCTCATGTACAGCAGCACAGCTTCTGTTACACTTACTGTAACGTGCTCACACACTCGGGGAACAGTGTTATCAGCGCTGAAACATCTCACAGGAAGACAAACCTATCCCCATATTTCAAAACAACAAGAATTAAAGGGCCGTTTCACTGCACTGCGGCATGTTTCTCTTCCCGATCAGGAGCTTTGTTGGTTTTCAAGGTGGATTTTGAGGATTTAAACACTTAATGATCCTGTAATGACCCAGAAGCTGACGAGCCTCTGCACGAGCCTCTGCACGAGCTTCTGCACGAGCCTCTGCACGGTCCCGTGATAGCAAATGATATCGTCATAAATTTGTGTTCGACTGCATTTAAAAGTTTTCTCCACGAAAAAACCCCCAATATGTCTAAAGTGCATTCATTACCTTTAGTGTTGTTCCTAAAGGGACATGCACTTAAAGTTTGTTTACTTTCACTGTTTCTCACCAAAGTGAAACAAGCATGTTGACTTTACGTCCACGTTAAACAGCTGCATCGTTTACATCCAGATATATCTGCACACTCAGCCTCCACAGGAACACGTGAGGAGCCTGACGCCACACGCAGCAGACGCATGAACACCGTCACGCTCACTGCTTGTGTTGTGTGCACATGATTCTGTTCGTCAGATGTTCTGTCTTTCAGCTTTGTGTTGGTCTCCGGAGAGAATCGTGTCTTCAGCTGCTCAACGCTTCGCGTTCGTACGAACAAAACAATGTCCTGAAGCAGCTCTGCACAGTTGGTGATAATCATCTGTGTGTGCAGAACCACAATCACACACTTTCACATCACAACTAAAATATAGATTCATTTATTTCAGCACACGACTCAACAATAAGGAGACACTGAGCGTGGGAATACATAATTATAACTTGAGTTGATTAATGCAGCAAGTGTGTGTGTGTGTGTGTGTGTGTGCATTATGATGCCCAGTGAGCACTCACATTAATTGGGTACAGTGTGGACCATCACCCCCCCACTGCATCACTCGCCAGCCAGGTGGCAGGCTGCTGAGTACACACACACACACACACACACACACACACACACACACACACACACACACAACACACACACACACACACACACACACACCACACACACACACACACACAACACACACACACACACCTTCTCCTTCTCTTGTTTAACTTCTGCTTTTCTAAACACTTTGAAGTATTATAAGTCTTTTTCTTACACGTATCACAATCCTGACATTATTTTAAGTCACTCAGGTAAAGATAGTAAATATTTGAAGGTTCCTGCTTTTTAATGAGATCAGATGTAATGTTAGACAATGACACACACACACACACACACACACAGACACACACACACAGACACACACACACAGAGACACACACACACACACAATAGAAAAGTGAATACATACAAAACAAAACCTTTAAAATGTAATTAATAAAACGCTCCTCAGAAACAAGCAGAAAGACGACTTTCTCATTTTGGTAGACACAAAGAATAAAGAAAGGTTTCGTGTATATATATATATATATTATATAATATATATATATATATATATATAGTGATATATATAAATATACATATATCTATATTATATATATATATATATATAGATCTAATAGGTATCTGTATATAATCTATGTATCTGATAGTATCTATGTAAGATATATAGATCTATATCTCTACGAGACATAGACATACATAATATATATATATAGATAATATATAGATATATAATATACAATACATAACATATATATATATCTCTCTCTCTATCTCTATAATATCTCTCTTCTCTCTCCTCTCTCTTATTCTATCTATCTCCCTCTACTCTCCCTCTGCTCTCCCTCTCCCTCTCTCTACTCTCTACTCTCTCCTCATTACGCTTATCTTCTCTCTCTCTCTCTCCTATTCTACTCTATACCTCTCTCCCTCTCCCTCTCCCTCTCTCTCTTTATATTCCTCTATCTATAAATACTACTATATCTATATAATATGTATCTTATATATATATATTATATATATATATATCTAATCTATATATATTCTATTATATATATATATATATATATATATTCTCTCTACTCGTCTATCTCTCTCTGTCCTCTTCTCTATATCATATACTATATATATATATATATATATATATATATATATATATATATATATATATATGGCTCAAAATGCACCAAAGCTCGGACTCTAAAGATGATAAGTTTTTTATTTGAAGAGAACTTTCTTCAGGTTCCTGCTGCACACTTACATCCAAGACCTTTTTATTCTCAGAATTACACTTAAGATTAATTTTATGTAGAATTGTTTGTTGTTTATATATATATATAGTTTATATAGAATCCAGAGCTGCAGCGTGTTGGTAATAAAACTCATTAAATGTTAAAAGTAGATTTTATCATTTATAATAATAAAAAAAGATTCATAAAATCCTGCTTCCTATTAGCATTATCAAGACTTTTAAAATATGCATTTAAGACATTTTAATACTAATTAAGGCCACACACACACACACACACACACACACACACACACACACACACACACACACACACACACACTCGCACACACACACACACACACACACACACACTGGAAACAGGAAACCACCAACAGGCTGGAAAACACTGTATTATACAATAGCAGGAAGAGCATGAATGTCCTTTTCTTGCACACACACATACACAGACAGACATTATCACACACACACACACACACACACACACACACACACACACACACAGACAGACATTATCACACACACACACACACACACACACAGACAGACATTATCACACACACACACACACACACACACAGACAGACATTATCACACACACACACACACACACACACACACACACACACACACACACACACACACACACACACACACACAGCAGCTGTACAGTGAAGGAATCCTCTGACCTGAGCCCGCGGAGGCTGAGGGAAGCCCATCATCATCATCATCATCATCATCTTCACCTCCCTAAACTGTCTCTCCGTCAGGAAACAAACTGACTCTCCTCACACACACACACACACACACACACACACACACACACACAGACACTCTGCAACACACACTCACACACACATCCACAGACCTCCGCGCACTGTCACAGAGCTCCGACAGACATGCTGGGAGGTTGAGAGCGGAGTGCAGCAGCGACGCAGACGCGGAGGGGAACACTGAGCCGGGCGGGACGCAGGGGGGAGGGGGGAGACGTGATTGGCTCGAGGGGAATTCAGGAGCCCAGAAACAGCCAATGAGAGAGAGGGGGGACTTCCTGTTTGAGGCACCTGTCTCTGTTAAAGGGACTTTGTGGCAGATCAAGAAACTTCCATCTCAAATCTTTATTTAAGTCTTGTATCTTCTGAGATGTGAGCTCTTCTTATATTTGGGTCAAACTAAACAATAAATATAAAAGGCGTGAGAAAAATGTTTGAGCATTTATCACCATTTAATGAACTTTTAAGTACAAAACCATTAAATTGAGAAAACAAATCGGCAGATTATTCAATTATTAAAATAATTGTTAATTGCAGCGCTGATTCAAAATTGGAGGATTTTATCTCCAGAGAAATGATTTTGGTTTGACTGAAAGTGTTTCCATGACAACATGACTCTAAACCTCGTTCAACTGTATTTAAATATTTTGGGAAATTCACTTATTTATGTCTGTATGAATAATAATAATAATCATCATAATAATAATAATAATAATTATAATAATGATTATAATTATAATCATTCTAATTATAATAATAATGCATTAATCTCATCTGATTCTCTGCAAAAGGCCAACATTTCCCAAAATAGCAACTATTCCTTTAAAACTAATGATTTTATTGTCAAATAATGAATGATGATAATGTTTCAGTTCATTCATAATTCAGTTTACTATCATTTAAGAAAGAGGGCAGCAAATCCTCACAACGAGCTGAAAGACGCAATTAATTTAAAAAGTAATCCGACTGAAGAGGTCAGGATCTCATTCAGTTCTTATGTTTGAATTTATCCTCCTGAGAATATAATAATGAAGCTACAGAGTCCTGTGAGGAGGAAACACAACGGGATCAGAGGTTCACGACACAAACCTGCAGTGTGACTAAATGTTTTTAGAAACCGGCTGAACCAGGCGAGATTTTACAAACGTGAAGCTGGAGGACGAGCGGCTCCCCGAGCAGAGTGACTCATTGTGTACATACCAGAGAAGAGGAACGCATTCTGACACACACACACACACACACACACACACACACACACACACACACACACACACACACACACACACACACACACACACACACACACACGGTTGTGCTTAAGGCTGAATGCTTAAATTGCAACATTTCTCTATGGGGTCTGGTACGTGTCACAGAGGGGAAAGTAGTTCCTGCCCTCAAACTGTAAATCATCTCCAAAAATGACTCATTCATGAACTCAGTATACTTCATTCTCTCAAATTAATAATTACTAACCCTCGTATTGTTTAATCTCCCCCCCCCTCTCTTCTGTGCATCCACCCAAAACACACAACTTTGAAGATATGTTTTTGTGAGCTGGACCCTGAAGGTGGAAGGATCCAGTAAAACACGTTAAGGAATGTGCAGGAGATGAAAAACATGCGTTTCCCATGTTTCCCTCTGAGAGGACCAGACACCAATAAAGAGACTGTTTGTGTTCTTCAGAAGGATGTTAGTGTAGAAGAGCCTCACCTATATTATATTAACATTTAACACATTTAACATCCTTTGTGGGGAAAGTGGGATTTGATTCCTCTCATTTTAAATTCAGGAAAGACTTTGTTGAACAGACATATGCACAGTAACCAGTTACAAGCATGCACAATACCTTCAGTATCACAGCTGATATCCACAACAAGGTCCATGTTGTAAAACATAAATACATAAATACTTGATATGTTTCTGCAGAGATTCAATCATAAACCAAAGTGTTGCAAACATTAAACTGTTCCTCTGACGACGGCGCTACAAGACAAGTTAAGGAGTCAATACAATACTTCTATTAACAAAACGCTCGTTGGAATATCTAACTTTCACAGGACAAAGCAGCCTCTTAACGTCCAGTTCCAATGAGTCACAAAACATGTGCAAAACCAGACACATTACCGTAAACGAATATTTAAAACACTCAACACTTTAATGAAAAGGTGCACGTCCTCTCAGTACAGTTTACAGAGAGGCAGAGTGACTCCTGATCGATGCAGCTCGTCCTCCATCACTCTCTTAATGGCTCCTGGTTAATGCTGCAGTGCTCAGCGCTCGTCCACTTGTTTTAGAGGAGCTGTTCCTCTGCTTCACTTTGTGCATCATGGGGGGGGGGCAATCGGAGCTTCTTCTCAGTCTGACACAACGAGGAGAAAGATCTGGTTCATGCTTCACACCCGGGTGGAGATGTGCTTCTGCTGCAGGACTCAGAGCCACTCAGAGAGGAGACGACTGCAGCCACTGAAACACTTCCTGCCTGACAGCAAATACAAAGTGACTCTCCGCTGCTGCAGGATGATAATTATTGCTAATTACACTAAACTGAAGACTGAAGGTTTTGAGAGACACTGCCCCCTAGTGGTCAGTCTGTACACTGCACGCACCACAATCACACCAGGACTTCTGCACATGATCCTCGTGGTGGAAGAAATACTAAACATGCATTAACATACAGATCCTCACATCTAGGACGTCACAATGTGAGTGTATCCAGTACTTTGGTGTAAACACCTGCAACACTAAAGACAGGAGAGCTTTGGGGCCTTTTACACGTCTGACCCTCATATTCTGTCTCCGAGAGATCCTCCTGCTGTCTGTCACTCAGTCTCCTGACAGCTGACGGACGTTATGTGTCAGTTTGCACCACACTTCCTGTTTCTCGCTGTAAATGTGTGTACACAGTATTATCAGTGAGTGCTGCTCAGGTAACCCGGATGTCTGATTTCCATCCAGCCAATCGGTGAAGCGGCACCGAGCGTATCCGTGTGTACGGACCTGAGGACTCGTCTTGTTCCGCAGCAGGAAGCAGCTGGTTGTGTTGTGAATGAGATCATTGAAATCTCCTGACGTGTGTGACGACGTGAAATTTAAACGCTTTCACCGGTCAAACCAGAGACACAACAAACACACACACACACACACACACACACACACACACACACACACACACACACACGGCTCTGTATGATTCCTACATGTGGTCTGAACTGTATATTAATTATATCAGGATTAATGCAACGTTTACGTTTCTCTCTATCGACTGTCACAATCCTGCGCTGACGAGAGTCACTGCGAATACAAAGTGAATAAAGCTGTGATGGAGGGACGGCGAGGTTTTAGACCTCAGAAGTATTTGGACACTTCTGTAACCGGTTACTGGAATCTGTCGAGAAGCTGCCTTCAAAACAAAAGCATCAACAACTTCAAGTTAAAATAACGATGCTAATGTTACTTCCTACAAAACAGCAACACGATACATAAATGATTAAATACTTTCTGACGTACGTTTATAAATATTGTTGCAATAATACTTTAACTGTGTGACACCTGTCCACAGGACGTGTTCTGCAGAAGGTGACTAGAAATGTCTATCAGAAAAAAGAGTTTAATGTAAGGCCAGCTGACGCCACTTCCTGTATTTCAGTGAAGGCAGTTTGCAATCACACACTCCACTGTTGCATAAGACTGCAACGTCCAGCTGTCCACATACTTTTGTACATTTCTCCACAACTTTTTCAGACTTTCCATAAAATATTAAGGACTTCCATCAATCGCCTGTGAAGTCAAACTCATGACATTTGGCAGAAGACCTCACACAGTCGGAGGCTTCTCCTTCTTCTTCTACAGTTTAAGTTTTACAGATTATTATTAAAGTTGTTGTTGGTCTTTAAACTCTGACATGTTTATTCCTTGGTCTCCTCGTCTCCGTGTGTCCTGGCCTTTCACTGCGGACATTACTGATTAAAGGCTCGACCTCTTCCACCACGCCCACCGCCCCTTGAGCTTCTGTGTGCGAGTGTGATCCTGTACCCAACACACACACACACACACACACACACACACACACACACCCACAAAGTCAATCAAGCACTCCCTCGCCTCTGACTGTGTTTGCTGGAAGAGACAAGAGTCAGTTTCGAAGAGAGTTCACAAGTGACTCAACTTTGGCCCATTGCATTAATGACAAAATATCTCCTCATAAAGACTGGAAGAGCAAGTCCTTCACACACACACACACACACACACACACACACACACACACACACACACACACACACACACACACACACACACACACACACACACACACACACACACACACCAACTGAAGGAAGAAGCAAAAAGATTTTTCCTTTCTTTCCTCAGACTTCCTGTCTGCCAACAACGTCGACTAGTCTTGCAGCAGGAGCAACAGAAGCGTTGCAAAACAAACGTTCTGCAGACACTGTCGAGGACTACGACTCCCAGGGTGCATTTCAAGTTCTATCGCAGATTGCACTTCGGCAAAACCTGATGAAACATTGTTTAATGTTGGAGATACCTTCCATGTCTGCTAGCATTTGTTTGGCTTTGCATTTAACTGATAAGACTGCGTCTGTGTTTGATAAATATGTGGTACAACTCACATGCACGACATCCTTAATTGGGACATTAGAGAATGAGTGGAGTCCTGAGGCAGCTCTGGTGCTTCTGCATGCTCCAATACTGACCATTAAAACATTCAGTCTTTATTCTAAACATTCAGTCTTTATTCTAAACATTCAGTGTTTATTCTAAACATTCAGTCTTTATTCTAAATATTCAGTCTTTATTCTAAACATTCAGACTTTATTCTAAACATTCAGTCTTTATTCTAAACATTCAGTCTTATTCTAAACATTCAGTCTTTATTCTAAACATTCAGTGTTTATTCTAAACATTCAGTGTTTATTCTAAACATTCAGTCTTTATTCTAAACATTCAGTCTTTATTCTAAACATTCAGTCTTTATTCTAAACATTCAGTCTTTATTCTAAACATTCAGACTTTATTCTAAACATTCAGTGTTTATTCTAAACATTCAGTCTTTATTCTAAACATTCAGTCTTTATTCTAAACATTCAGTCTTTATTCTAAACATTCAGTCTTTATTCTAAACATTCAGTGTTTATTCTAAACATTCAGTCTTTATTCTAAACATTCAGTGTTTATTCTAAATATTCAGACTTTATTCTAAACATTCTAAACATTCAGTCTTTATTCTAAACAGTCTTTATTCTAAATATTCAGTCTTTATTCTAAATATTCAGTCTTTATTCTAAACATTCAGTCTTTATTCTAAACATTCAGTCTTTATTCTAAACATTCAGTCTTTATTCTAAACATTCAGTCTTTATTCTAAACATTCAGTCTTTATTCTAAACATTCAGACTTTATTCTAAACAGTCTTTATTCTAAACATTCAGTCTTTATTCTAAACATTCTAAACATTCAGTCTTTATTCTAAACATTCAGTCTTTATTCTAAACATTCAGTCTTTATTCTAAACATTCAGTCTTTATTCTAACATTCAGTCTTTATTCTAAACATTCAGTCTTTATTCTAAACATTCAGTGTTTATTCTAAACATTCAGTCTTTATTCTAAACAGTCTTTATTCTAAACATTCAGACTTTATTCTAAACATTCTAAACATTCAGTCTTTATTCTAAACATTCAGACTTTATTCTAAACATTCTAAACATTCAGTCTTTATTCTAAACAGTCTTTATTCTAAACATTCAGTCTTTATTCTAAACATTCAGTCTTTATTCTAAACATTCAGTCTGTGTGTGTCGGTGTGGACGCGCCTCGAGGAGGAAGGAGCCAGCAGAGTGACACACAGTTCAGGTCTGACCCGTTCTGCTCAGGAAGCCTCCGTGGAGCTTCCTCCAGGACATCGTTTGGATCATCCGATGTAACCATCACCGTAACGCATGGCTGATGCCGGACCACTGCAATCCAGCGCGCAGCAACACCGCGACGCTCCGCACACACACCGCAGAGGACGGCTGCCTTCACGTGCCAAAACACAACCACAGCAACACGGTGTCGCCGCATCTCTGGTTAGACGCTAACTTTACGCGCTAATTAACCCTAATTACGCATTTACGCACCTGCGCTACCGCGACAGGAGCCACTTTAATCAAACACTGACAGGGTTACATGTCAACACACACGCGGTGGTTGATTTGGAGTGAAGTGCGACACAAACAGACACATGAAGGATGTTTTCTTACCTTCTCATGTGAACTGGACTGACAGCAGCTGCGGGTTTGAGTGCGGAGCCGCGGAGAGCCGGTGTGACCAAATCCAACAGATTTGTAATCACCACAACAATAAGCAACAACAGGACTTCTTGTGACTCTACTTTCAAAATAAAACTCATTGTGTAATGTCTGTGGAAACAGAGGGTTGGACTTTCTCCGTTTATTCACATTGTTATGACGTTTGATATTTGATATCTAATAGTATATTCTATGGAGGCTACATATAATGCTCTGTAAGTATTTGGTATCTCATCTGAAGTGGTGGAAATTAACTAAATACATTTACTAAAGTACTGTATTTAAGTACAATTCTGAAGTACTTGTACTTCACTTGACTATTTCCATTTCCCTATAACTTCCCACTACCCAGCAGTAAATCATTTAATTTAAATGTTATTTGAAAAAGGGACAATGTACATGAATCAACACTAAAACAAATATAAATGTACCTATCCTAGAGTAATATATATATATATATGTTATATATGAATATATATATTATATATATGTATATGAAGTTAAATAAAATCCATAAATAATATGGAATCACATAAGATGTGTGTGTGTACGTATATATATTATATATAGATGCTAATACTTTTGTACTTTTGACTTGAAACATCTGTTGGTTTCTGAGCGTTGTAGAGGACAGTGGGTGTGGTATGTTGTATTTCTTGTAGCCCTCTGACTTTAAGGTTACACACCGACTTGTCATCTTGGGACAATGTTGGTGATACGTGCAGACAGGAAACATCCAAACAGGTAAATCCAGCCATGAAATGTCTTTTCAGTGATCAGGTCAAACTGTTGCACATGCCTGTCATCTTCAATCTGCATTCAATGTGAAGACACATTACCTTTACTCTAATGTTATAACATATCTACAGCAAGCATTATGCAAAATACTGTCCTAAATACACCTTCATGACACAAAGGCCATTTTCAGAGTATGTTTCTGCACTACTCAGTGTATGACACTGTGCTTGTTGAAATGTCTATTAAATATAATAATACAACCAAACAAAAACAATATAAAGATTAGAAGGATTTTTATAATTTAATTTAAAAAAAGAATATTAGCATGTTTATTTTGAAAGGGTAACTCACCTTACTTCCGGCTGCACTCTCTCTCTAACTTGCTGCAGTTTATTACAAGCAGCGGCTTCCTCTGCTAAACCACGCCTGCAAACCTCTGGCTGCTCACAGAGGAACACAGTTCACCTGGAGTGTGTTTACAAATAAATCATGCATGTATATTTATATTTATATTTATATATATACATATAAAATAAATACCACAGAGGTGTCATAAGAGGAGACACTGAGAAAATAAAAGTCCCTGCAGACTATTTAAATGATTTATGGTTACTTTCTTTTATATAGGAATTTAGCAGTTAGCAGTCTAATGCACATGCACACACACACACACACACACACACACACACACACACACACACACACACACACACACACACACAGATAGTTAAACACACACATCTTCCTTTCTCTGCAGAGCTGACGTCTGCATTCAGCTGATCTACATAATCAATGTGTCAGGAGCTCTGTGTTTATGTGGGAGAGAGTATGTTTCCAGAGTTACTCCACTGTGAGATCTTATATCTTTTGTTATATCTTTAGTAATGTGGGAGTTTCAGCCTCCCATCATGAAACAGGAAATGAAATGCGTGTTATATAAGCGTCCAGGGAAACGATCAGTGACTTTCAACTTTCCTTTTCAAACCTCGGCCTCTCCTCTCGTGTCTGACTGCAGAAGGAAAGTGATTTATTGTGTTGCAAAGCTAAATGAAAATGTTTGCAGTTTGTGGTTTCCAAGCGGCGTGCAGAGCCCCCGGTTGTCAAACACAACCAACAACATTATCAAATCCCACATGGCATTACAATAATTACTGGAACGGAGCCATTGTTACTGTGACAAGACAGAAAAATGTGTCCGGAGGAGTGAACAGGAAGTAGATGTGAAGCCTTTAAACATCATGTGATCTACTTCTGCATCGTTCATGCTTTTAGTTTGTAGACAGTTCTCTTTACACACAGATGTTTGTATGAAGGTTTGTTTTGTACACAAAATGTCAGAGAATAAAAGAAAGTGTTCTTCCTCAAACTTCACAACAGAAACAGAAGGCTCGTGCAGAGTTGGAAGATCAGCTGAATATATTACCACGGTGAAAACAGAACATTATTTAGAGACATTGTCGTAATAAGTTGTAATAATTGAAGAAAAGAAAGTTGTAATATTTGGAGAACAGTGAAGTCAAACATTGGATCAGATGTAACAGCAGGAGCTCCTTCAGCTGCAACAACGTGATGATGTGACGATGTAACGATGTAACGATGTAACGCACCACTTTCTGTGCTTTGAGTATATTTTGATGTTAATTTGTATTTTTACTTGTGTAAGTTTTTGAATGCAGGTCTTTCACTTGTTTCAGTCGTGTTTCACTGTGAAGTTAAACATCTGAGTTCATGTCCAACTCTGGTTCCTTCTGATGTAAAGCTTCATCATCCTGCAGAGTCGGAAAGACCTCCGCTCTCTCATATTCATATTCTCTCTCTCTCTTAATAACCACCCACACACACACACACACACACACACACACACACACACACACACACACACACACACACACACACACACACACACACACACACACACACATACACTCACTCTCCGACCCCTGAAGGCGTCTGTGTGCACTGACACACATTATGTACATGCTCGTATCCTCCCACACACACTTAATATTAATATATAAATATTTCAAAGATTTATGATTACATTTTCATATAGGAAACAGTTCGCAGTCTGGGGGTTAATGCACACACACACACTTACACACACACACGTACACACACACAAACGTACACACACACAAACGTACACTTACATACACACACACACACACACACACACACACACACACACACACACACACACACACACACACACACACACACACATACACTTACACACACACATACATTCACACACACACACGTACATACACACACATGTACACACACGTACACATACACACACACACACACGTACACACACACACACATACACACAATGCCAAACACACGTTTCTAATGATGTGATCAACCAACACACACTATATAAGCAAGTTCAGAGTGAATACCGACAATGGATGAAAACATTTTGAGAGGCAGAGGAGGAAGAGGTGGAAGAAGAGGAGGAGGAGGAAGAGTACAAGTAAGAGGTGATGGGCCAAGAGGAAGATATCAAGGCCGAGGAAGAACCAGAACCATCATTTCAGATGCAATCCGGGCCATCAGACCATGTTCTTGTTCATGGCTTGACGATGAGGGAAGCAGGACACAGAGTAGGTTCTCTGTGGCCACCATCGTAAGATCATTCAGAAGAAGAACACAGGGACAGTTAGAGATTGTTTGAATTTGATTCTATGGAAAGGCCCCATGAATACATCTTTGTAGATGAAGCAAGGTTCAATCTGACGAAGAGGAGAAGGAGAGGCAGGAACATAATTGGCCAACGGGCCATTGTGGAAGTCCCTAGCAAGCGTGGTGGCAATGTGACCCTTTGTGCGGCCATAAGTAACTGGTAGGTTCTCCACCATCATGCAACCCTGGGGCCTTACAACACCGAGCATCTTCTCACATATCTGAGTGGTCTTCAGGATTCTCTGATTCTCTGCGTCCTGTTTATGTTGTAGGTAAGGATAATGTCAGCTTTCACCGTACAGTCCGCATACGTGAATGGTTCAACATCAATCAGCGCTTGTAATGTGCTTTACATGTACCTGTAATGTGCTTTACATGTACCTGTAATGTGCTTTACATTTACCTGTAATGTGTTTTACATGTACCTGTAATGTGCTTTACATTTACCTGTAATGTGCTTTACATGTACCTGTAATGTGCTTTACATTTACCTGTAATGTGCTTTACATGTACCTGTAATGTGTTTTACATTTACCTGTAATGTGTTTTACATGTACCTGTAATGTGCTTTACATTTACCTGTAATGTGCTTTACATGTACCTGTAATGTGCTTTACATGTACCTGTAATGTGTTTTACATTTACCTGTAATGTGTTTTACATGTACCTGTAATGTGCTTTACATTTACCTGTAATGTGTTTTACATGTACCTGTAATGTGCTTTACATTTACCTGTAATGTGTTTTACATTTACCTGTAATGTGCTTTACATTTACCTGTAATGTGTTTTACATTTACCTGTAATGTGCTTTACATTTACCTGTAATGTGCTTTACATTTACCTGTAATGTGTTTTACATGTACCTGTAATGTGCTTTACATTTACCTGTAATGTGCTTTACATGTACCTGTAATGTGCTTTACATTTACCTGTAATGTGTTTTACATGTACCTGTAATGTGCTTTACATTTACCTGTAATGTGTTTTACATTTACCTGTAATGTGCTTTACATGTACCTGTAATGTGCTTTACATTTACCTGTAATGTGCTTTACATGTACCTGTAATGTGCTTTACATGTACCTGTAATGTGCTTTACATGTACCTGTAATGTGCTTTACATTTACCTGTAATGTGCTTTACATGTACCTGTAATGTGCTTTACATGTACCTGTAATGTGCTTTACATATACCTGTAATGTGCTTTACATATACCTGTAATGTGCTTTACATGTACCTGTAATGTGCTTTACATTTACCTGTAATGTGCTTTACATGTACCTGTAATGTGTTTTACATGTACCTGTAATGTGCTTTACATGTACCTGTAATGTGCTTTACATATACCTGTAATGTGCTTTACATGTACCTGTAATGTGCTTTACATGTACCTGTAATGTGCTTTACATTTACCTATAATGTGCTTTACAGTGCCTGGTGGCCGGGTTTGCCACGGAGCCCGGTTGGGCACAGCCCAAAGAAGCTACGTGGTGCCTCCCATCCATCCATCCTGTGGGCCCACCACTCATGGGAAAAACCGCTGGGGTCGGGTGCGCTGTCACACGGGTGGCAGTGATGGTCAGGGACCTCGACGGACCAGACCCGGGCAGCAGAGGCTGGCTCTGGGGACGTGGAACGTCACCTCTCTGTGGGGGAAGGAGCCGGAACTAGTGCGGGAGGTGGAGCGCTACCAGTTGGATCTGGTGGGGCTTACCTCTACGCACAGTCTTGGCTCTGGAACCGTACTCCTGGATAGGGGTTGGACTCTATTCTTCTCCGGAGTTGCCCAAGGTGTGAGGCGTCGGGCCGGGGTGGGGATACTCACAAGTCCCCGGCTGAGCGCTGCTACGTTGGAGTTTACCCCAGTGGACGAGAGGGTCGCCTCCCTACGCCTTCGGGTTAATCCTGTTTGTGATTTTCATGGACAGGATTTTGAGGCTTAGTCGTGGAGGAGAGGGGTTGCAGTTCGGTGACCTGAGGATCTCATCGCTGCTCTTTGCAGATGATGTGGTCCTTATGGCATCATCGGTCTGTGACCTAGTCGCAGCCGAGTGTGAAGCGGTTGGGATGAGGATCAGCACCTCAGAACTGAGGCCATGGCTCTCAGCAGGAAACCGGTGGATTGCCTACTCCGGGTAGGGAATGAGCCTTTACCCCAAGTGAAGGAGTTCAAGTACCTCGGGGTCTTGTTCGCGAGTGAGGGGATGATGGAGCGAGAGATTGGCCGGAGAATCGGAGCAGCGGGGGCGGTATTACAGTCACTTTACCGCACCAGTTGTGACGAAAAGAGAGACTGAGCCAGAAGGCAAAGCTCTCAATCTACCGGTCGATCTTTGTTCCTACCCTCACCTATGGTCATGAAGGCTGGGTCATGACCGAAAGAACGAGATCACGGGTACAAGCGGCCGAAATGGGTTTTCTCAGACGGGTGGCTGGCGTCTCCCTTAGAGATAGGGTGAGAAGCTCAGCCATCAGGAGAGACTCGGAGTAGAGCCGCTGCTCCTTTACGTTGAAAGGAGCCAGTTGAGGTGGTTCGGGCATCTAGTAAGGAGCCACCTGGGCGCCTCCATAGGGAGGTGTTCCAGGCACGTCCAGCTGGGAGGAGACCCCGGGGAAGACCCAGGACTCGGTGGAGAGATTATATCTCCTCACTGGGAACGCCTCAGGATCCCCCAGTCGGAGCTGGAGGATGTGGCCCGGAGAAGGAAAGATTGGGGTTCCTTACTGGAGCTGCTGCCCCCGCGACCCGATCCCGGATAAGCGGTAGACGATGGATGGATGGATGGTGCTTTACATTTACCTGTAATGTGCTTTACATTTACCTGTAATGTGCTTTACATTTACACATTAATGGACAGGAACATGTAACACACACATTAATGTAACAGGAACATGTAACACACACATTAATGTAACAGGAACATGTAACACACACATTAATGTAACAGGAACATGTAATACACACATTAATGTAACAGGAACATGTAACACACACATTAATGCAGCAGGAACATGTAACACACACATTAATGTAACAGGAACATGTAACACACACATTAATGTAACAGGAACATGTAATACACACATTAATGTAACAGGAACATGTAACACACACATTAATGCAGCAGGAACATGTAACACACACATTAATGCAGCAGGAACATGTAACACACACATTAATGTAACAGGAACATGTAATACACACATTAATGTAACAGGAACATGTAACACACACATTAATGCAGCAGGAACATGTAACACACACATTAATGTAACAGGAACATGTAACACACATTAATGTAACAGGAACATGTAACACACACATTAATGTAACAGGAACATGTAACACACACATTAATGTAACAGGAACATGTAACACACACATTAATGTAACAGGAACATGTAACACACACATTAATGTAACAGGAACATGTAACACACACATTAATGTAACAGGAACATGTAACACACATTAATGTAACAGGAACATGTAACACACACATTAATGTAACAGGAACATGTAACACACACATTAATGTAACAGTGAACATGTAACACACACATTAATGCTAACAGGAACATGTAACACACACATTAATGCAACAGGAACATGTAACACACACATTAATATAACAGGAACATGTAACACACACATAATGTAACAGGAACATGTAACACACACATTGATGTAACAGGAACATGTAACACACACATTGATGTAGCAGGAACATGTAACACACACATTAATGTAACAGGAACATGTAACACACACATTAATGTAACAGGAACATGTAACACACACATTGATGTAACAGGAACATGTAACACACACATTAATGTAACAGGAACATGTAACACACACATTAATGTAACAGGAACATGTAACACACACATTGATGTAACAGGAACATGTAACACACACATTAATGTAACAGGAACATGTAACACACACATTAATGTAACAGGAACATGTAACACACACATTAATGTAACAGGAACATGTAACACACACATTAATGCAACAGGAACATGTAACACACACATTAAATCAAATCAAATTTATTTGTATAGCCCAATATCACAAATTATACATTTGTCTCAGTGTGCTTTACAGACTGTACAGGTTACGACACCCTCTGTCCTCAGACCCTCTGTCCTTACACCCTCTGTCCTTAGACCCTCGCATCGCACAAGGAAAAACTTCCTAAAAGAAACCTCATAATTAAAGGGGAAAATGGTAGAAACCTCAGGGAGAGCAACTGAGGAGGGATCCCTCTCCCAGGACGGACAGACGTGCAATAGATGTCGTGTGTACAGGATAAACAACATAGTACAAATACAACATTTGACAGAAATTATGTTGTGTTGAAAAAAAAGAGAAAGTATGGATGAATCCAGGAAAATGTCCAATAAGGCTTCCCGGTGTCCAGCAGGACCAGGTCAGCAGGCGCAGCCACGATTCATGATCCTGACGTAAACTTTATCAGTGGCAACCTGCCATATGAGACACAGACACTCCGGATGATGAGTTAGTAACATACATTTACATAAATGCATACAGATAGAGAGGGAGAAGAAGAGAGGGAGGGGAGGAGAGAGGAAGAGAAGGAAGAGAGCAGGGAGGTGTCCCCCGGCAGTCTAAGCCTATAGCAGCATAACTAGTTATGTAAACACTTTTAAATAGAGGTTGGGAGTTTTAAGATCAACATTTTAAAATGTCCAAAATACAGGCTCCAGGTTCAAGGAGTCGGATACACTAAGATTAAAAGCAGTTTATTATTATTATTATTATTATTATTATTATTATTATTATTATTATTATTATTATTATTATTATTATTATTACTACTAACAATAATAACAACCATTACAATAATACTGTTAATAATAATTAACTTTATTATTTTTATTTATTTATTATTTTAAAGAATAGTTTTATTTATCAATCTTGCACAATTTATATGTATATGTAAATACAGCCTACTTGTTGACCAAAATAAAAGCTGACAAGTCTCATTACAGCCCAATAATGAAAAGTAGAAAACATGATCTTGTAACATAAAGACTACAGGAATACAATCTGTTGATTAAGTCAAATTAAATTGCTTATTTTAATCAGTAACACTATATTTCTGCGATAGTAATCGTACCTCACTCTCGTACGTTGTCCGGGCGTGGCGGTGTTCATCTTGACCGAACCGAGTGTCTTTGTGGTAGACGACGTCTCGCGAGAACTCCCGACGTCACGGGGATAATGGCTGGAGATCGCGGATATTAGAAGGTACTTTTCTGCTTTTATATACTTTGTGCTGGATTAATAATAGTGCATTTACACTCACATTATGTTATAACTGACGATGCGTTTGCACGCCTCGTCGTTGAAATTAGCGTTTATAACATTTTGTGCCAACTTACGTCGACACCGCCGGTAAAAACATGTCGAACCTTCGAAATAAGAGCACAATGTTTTCCGCGCTTTTTACCACTACAAAAACAGTTAGCTTTAGCTTCAAACATCATTCAATCTGGTTATAATCGCTTGTTAGGCGGCTTGTACAATAGACAAAGTATTCATACATCTACAGGAAGCGTTAAACCACCACCAGAAGTCATTTAAACCGAAATACGACACCGCTGTTAGCATTAGCATGACCGTAGGGCCTGCTCAGGAAGCAGGCGGGAGCTTTTATTTTCCAAAACTGATTTTCCATATCACCTGTCAAAGAGCTGCTGATTCAGAGACTATTATCTTTTAATAAGTGTTTATGCTGATTATAAATGTTTTTTTAGACTCTCATTATGCTCTATGGATTGTTATATTACACGCTCCAATACTCTGTTTTCATTCATAACGATCTCCAACAGAAAAAGCTACAATTTAAGAGATAAGAGGAGAAGACTACTGAGAGGAAGTTAGTACTTTTATTATACACAACAATTACAGCACGATTCTTCTTTTATGGGCTTTAAGGCCATTTTTTATATTATTTTATTTAATGGAAATATGTTTGTGTTTCCAGCTCTGCCATTGGATTTTCACCAGGTGAGTGAATACTATACTACTGTATACTATTATACTACTGTATACTATTATACTACTATACTACTGTATACTATTATACTACTATATACTATTATACTACTGTATACTATTATACTACTGTATACTATTATACTACTATACTACTGTATACTATTATACTACTATATACTATTATACTACTGTATACTATTATACTACTGTATACTATTATACTACTATACTACTGTATACTATTATACTACTGTATACTATTATACTACTATACTACTGTATACTATTATACTATATACTACTTATACTACTGTATACTATTATACTACTGTATACTATTATACTACTATACTACTGTATACTATTATACTACTATATACTATTATACTACTGTATACTATTATACTACTGTATACTACTTATACTACTGTATACTATGTATAACTACTTATACTATGATACTATTATACTACTGTATACTACTTATACTAGTATTATACTATTATACTACTGTATAACTATTATACTACTGTATACTACTGTATACTATTATACTATACTACTGTATACTATTATACTACTAGTACTACTACTTATACTACTGTATACTATTATACTACTGTATACTATATATACTACTAGTATACTATTATACTACTGTATACTATTATACTACTGTATACTATTATACTACTGTATACTATTATACTACGTATACTACTGTATACTATTATAACTACTGGTATACTATTATACTGTATACTATTATCTACTATATAACTATTATACTACTGTTATCTATTATACTACTGTATACTACTGTATTACTAGTATACTAACTTATACTAATTATACTAATGTATACTATATATACTACTGTATACTATTATACTACTTATACTATTATACTACTGTATACTATTATACTACTGTATACTACTATACTACTATACTACTGTATACTATTATACTACTGTATACTATATACTACTAGTATACTATTATACTACTATACTACTGTATACTATTATACTACTGTATACTACTGTATACTACTGTATACTACTATACTACTGTATACTATTATACTACTGTATACTACTGTATACTATTATATTACTGTATACTATTATACTACTGTATACTATTATACTACTATACTACTGTATACTATTATACTACTGTATACTACTGTATACTATTATACTACTGTATACTATTATACTACTATACTACTGTATACTATTATACTACTGTATACTACTGTATACTACTGTATACTATTATACTACTGTATACTACTGTATACTACTGTATACTACTATACTACTGTATACTACTGTATACTACTGTATACTATTGTATACTACTATTATACTATTATACTACTGTATACTAGTATACTACTGTATACTACTGTATACTACTATACTACTGTATACTATTATACTATTATACTTGTATACTACTATACTACTGTATACTATTATACTACTGTATACTATTATACTACTATACTACTGTATACTACTATACTACTGTATACTATTATACTACTATACTATTATACTACTATACTACTATACTACTGTATACTATTATACTACTGTATACTATTATACTACTATACTACTGTATACTATTATACTACTATACTACTGTATACTATTATACTACTGTATACTATTATACTACTATACTACTGTATACTATTATACTACTGTATACTACTATACTACTGTATACTACTATACTACTATACTATTATACTACCATACTATTATACTACTATACTACTGTATACTATTATACTACTGTATACTATTATACTACTATACTACTGTATACTATTATACTACTATACTACTGTATACTACTATACTACTGTATACTATTATACTACTGTATACTATTATACTACTGTATACTATTATACTACTATACTACTGTATACTATTATACTACTATACTACTGTATACTATTATACTACTGTATACTATTATACTACTATACTACTATATACTATTATACTACTGTATACTAGTATACTATTATACTACTGTATACTACTGTATACTACTGTATACTATTATACTACTGTATACTATTATACTACTGTATACTACTGTATACTACTGTATACTATTATACTACTGTATACTATTAGGTAATATTTAATTGAACTTCTGGGTACTTGAATTGATTCAGTAATGTTAGTTTAATTAAAGGCCTGAATAAGTATGAAATACTATTATAAATGAAGTCATTAAGTAGTAGTAGTAGTAATAGTGGTAGTAGCAGTAGTAGTAGTGGTGGTAGCAGTAGTAGTAGTGGTGGTAGTAGCAGTAGTAGTAGTAGCAGTAGTAGCAGTAGTAGCAGCAGCAGTAGTAGCAGTAGTAGCAGTAGCAGTAGCAGCAGTAGCAGTAGTAGCAGTAGTAGCAGTAGTAGTAGTAGTAGTAATATTAGCAGTAGTAGCAGTAGTAGCAGCAGTAGCAGCAGCAGTAGTAGCAGTAGTAATATTAGCAGTAGTAGCAGTAGTAGCAGCAGCAGTAGTAGTAGCAGTAGTAGTAGTGGTGGTAGCAGTAGTAGTAGTGGTGGTAGTAGTAGCAGTAGTAGCAGTAGTAGCAGCAGCAGTAGTAGCAGTAGTAGCAGTAGCAGTAGCAGCAGTAGCAGTAGCAGTAGTAGCAGTAGTAGTAGTAGTAGCAGTAGTAATATTAGCAGTAGCAGTAGTAGCAGCAGTAGCAGCAGCAGTAGTAGCAGTAGTAATATTAGCAGTAGTAGCAGCAGCAGTAGTAGTAGCAGTAGTAGTAGTAGCAGTAGCAGTAGTAGCAGTAGCAGTAGTAGCAGTAGTAGCAGTAGTAATAATGTAAATAAACAAAGTAAAGTAATTTCACATTTAATCAGAATCAGAATTTGGTTTATTGTTAAGTAGGTTTTTACATAAAAGGAATTTGCTTTGGTATAATAATAATAATAATAATAATAATACTAATAAATAATAATTATTTTAGAAATTAAAATGGAAAAATTGTTAAACCAAATATTAAAGTCTTGTAGCTGCAATAATGTAAACATTGTGTTTGCCTTTTTAAATGGTCCAAGTGTGACAGTTGAGAGGACAACATGTCACAAAGAGAACGATGATAACAGCAGCTTTCACGTTGTCTGTGTCGTCCAGCAGCAGAGATGGCTCATGTCACCAACCATGGGAAGCTGCTGTTGCATCGCCTCCATCAGCAGCGGGAGATGGACTTTCTGTGTGATATAACCATAATGGTGAGAGACGTGGAGTTCAGAGCCCACCGCAACATCCTGGCTGCGTTCAGCAAGTACTTCTCCGCGCAGGCTGAAAAGGGTCAAGAAATCACGACCTTGGACCCTGATAAGGTCAGCCGGTACGCTCTGGAGAAGCTTCTGGAGTTTATCTACACCGGGCAGATGAACCTCAGCAGGTAAAACTGCATCAAACAGCTGCAGCAGCAGAGGTCAAGTGTTTGTGTGTGAATGCATTAACGCGTGGATGTCTGTAGAAACTCGGTGGACTAACGGATGAGTTGATTTAAAGGACACAATGATGCAGCTGCATCGCTGCCTTGTGTTTACCAGAGATGTGCTCACAAGTTTCAAAATGACAATGAGTAGATTAATATTTAAAGAGAATTAAGATTAAACAAAATCATTTTCAACTAATTTAAGGAATTAAAATGTTTGTTTTGGTTGTTTCAGTACCAGACAAGCAGCGGTGCGTAGAGCGGCGGTGTTCCTGGGGATGTCTGAGGCCACAAAGTATATGGAGGAAACCCCCCACTGGTCCGAGCCGGGCGAAGCGGTCCAGTCAGAGGTGGATAAAGAAGCTGCTTTCTCTCCTCCCAGTCCGACTTCTCCTAGAAGCGCCAGCTCTCCAGTCCCCCTGTCTATCGTCTCCGTCTCAGGGGAACCTCAGGAGGAGGGGGTCGCTGTCAAAGAGCCGGGCGAAGACGTAGATATGGAAGAGGGAG
>NW_021166819.1:153617-158617 GCF_900634415.1 Cottoperca gobio | reverse complement strand
GTTGTATTAATGATCTCATGAAACGTTTCTCAGACCTCAACGTCGGGCAAATAAATGTGTCGGCCAGAACAACTCGTACATTGTTTTAATAGATGATGTAGTTGGTAGGAGCCGTGATCGCCACGAGATATGATTTTAATCATAAGTGTCTGACGTGATGGTGGCTTTATTAATCTAAACAACAAGGTTTTTGTTTCAGTGTATTATAGTTTTTATTTTTTAAAGCAGCTGTTTTAGGACTTAGCAGAAGAGTTTGTGCTTCAAGTTTAAAAAGTGCATTATATTTCTATCAACTTGAAAGTGAAGTTTTTGTTTCATGCTATTTTCTTTTTTTTTAGAGAGAGAGAGAGATATATATATCTGTGACCAGAAGAATGTGCAGGTTTGTGAGAGAAATAAATGGTAATGTTTAAAAAATAAGAATATATTAATAGTAAAGTAACCAAACACACTTTTATTTCGTCATTCATAAAACCGTGACTTCAGGCGGATTGTCTTTAAAAAGATGCAATAATCTGTTGATTAATTAATTTGTTGCTTGTAAATGAGATTAAGTTTCATAATAATGTAAGAATATACATTTAGAGTTGTGTGTTTGTTGTTTTACAATGTTTATATGAAAATTGAGTAAAACTCTTAATGACCAAAGAAAAGGATAAACATTATAATCACAAAACTACAATAGATTTAGGATCTGTAGAAACATAAGAAATAATATCCAAATATATAATTACTAAAACAGAGATTAAAACTTCATAATCATAAAGTACTAAGATATTAACAGCTGGAGGAGATCCAGCGTGAGCTGCTGAGAGATCTTTGACAGACGTGTAAACGCTGCTCCACTCTTTGATGTTTCTGCAGAACGGAGGAGACGATGCAACTCTTAGAAACTTTAAACACCTGGAGAGTTTTTAGAGAAATGTACTTATCGATCCCAAGTGTGTCATTTGTTCGTATTTATTTTAATTATATTTGTTGTTGTAATTCTAATTAGTTTTTTCTCACCCTTTAATGCATACATGCACATGTTCCTGTTTTATTTATAAAAACATTAGTTTGTATAGCAAACAAAGTATATGTATGGACACAGAGCGAATAAATAAGATGTCTATCTATAGAATACACAATATAAAGAAATACGTACCAAAACAACTCAAAGATAAACCAACATACCAGTTATTTATTTAAATCTGATGACTAGCTCATAAAACGCACGAGTCAGTCTGTAAAACATGAGCAGACAAAGAGGAACAGAACACGTCATGCGAGCGCTGACATCAAGTTCCTCAAATCTTGATGTGAACGACCGCCAGAGTAGCAAAAATTGTCTGAAATGCACAATCGGTACAAACGTGACATGTGTTCCTGCCGACCGACTGCTCGGGACGTTCTCAACTGTAGAACGTCCCGAGAACATTTGTAACTCTTTCCCCTGACGGAGACTTTAGAGTCTGAATTCGCCGTCATGCATACTATCTCCAAGAGTTACAGATGTTCTCGTTTCAGAGCTTCAAATGATCTTTGAATCCTTCATTTCAGTCCAATAAATGAGGAAATCAGGTGAAAACAAAAGTAGACTCATGTTTTACTGCTACAGTAATCATGTAAAGATAGAAGATTTCTACTTCATTTATTTTACTTTCAGTACATACGGCAGCTTCTCCTCGCAAATCATGCACTGTTGCATTAAGTGGGACTTCCTACTTCGTCCTTAGATGGCGCCTTGAACTTTGACCCTCCTGTACAGCCAGATGAGCATGCTCCTGCAGGACGCAGTGAGACATGCTGGTGTGTACTTGTGTTGGAACATGTTTAATACTAAAGAGTGTAGTACGTTATCGTTTCTGCAAACCTGGAGGTAAACTAACGAAGAATGAGACCAGAAGTGTGACAAGTTATTGTTTTTATTTCAAACTTAAGCCACAAGTCTTTCTGCACATCAAATGCACTAACACTAACGGATAAAATAAGAGTTACATATTAGCACTAAACACGAGGCTTACTAAGATTGAGAGCTAAAAACATTACGTTACACAATTCCCCTTTTAAAAAGCTGAACTTGTGAGAGGAGACGTCGAGAGGCCGACTGACTCGATCCGGCTGCTGCGATGCCCCCACCGCGCACCCCACCGCGCACGACAGAGTTTGAGTGGCAGCAACATCAGATTCAATAACACGACTCGTCAGAAAAAGCGGCCGAACTCTGCGTCTCGGGTCAGACTCTCATGTCTCCTCCTCCCGTGTGCGCCGGACCTCCTTCATTCCTCAGCTGGAGTGCCCATCTTGACGAGGCTGTTCTTGTCGAACCTGAAGAGCCTCCAGCCTTCCTGAGAGAGATCCTCGGCGCCGCGCAGCTTGTAGAACTGTATGGACGGCTCGTTGTTCTCCGCCACGATAAACATCATGCCGGTGCAGCGCGTCTTCATCGCCAGCTGGAAGAAGAGACGGGAGTCACTTTGACACACGAGGCACCAGCCATTAGGACGGCACGATACTTATTGTTCAGCATCAACACTGCGCTTCAAGTCATAATACAACTTTGCTGCTCGATACAAAGGAAAACATTTCCCATGAATAATCTACAGAAGTCTGATGAACACGAGTTCACTTTGTTTCTAGCGAGTGACGTGAGGAATCTGCAGCTAACCACAGATCAGTTCTGTTTTAACAACCAAAGCAGGCGTCGACCACACCCTGAAAATGAGCGAGAACAGAACATACGAGCCAGATGTGGTCAGTCAGGAGAACCC
Source organism: Cottoperca gobio (assembly GCF_900634415.1). Taxonomy (NCBI): domain Eukaryota; kingdom Metazoa; phylum Chordata; class Actinopteri; order Perciformes; family Bovichtidae; genus Cottoperca; species Cottoperca gobio. The sequence goes on along the minus strand of NW_021166819.1, from coordinate 155,864 downwards.
GAGGGGACTCACGGTCACGCGGAGCATTTTGTTCAAAAAATGAAACCTGAGAAACTGAATCCGTTAAATACCAAAAAAAAAAAACCTTTAGCAAAAAGTGTAATTAAAGAGGCAACAGAGTATTCAGACCTTCAGGCTGCGGAAACACTGAAGCCTACATTTACCATAAAACTAGATTTCATTAGATTTCACTGACCAACTTCATGAAACCAACAAAACAAATGTTTCCTCCACTAAAATAAAGTCTTTGAACGCAGAATTAAAAATAGTCTGAAAGATTTGGATTGTTCTCATTATACAAATCTTCGTCACTATATTCGCTTCTCTTAAACGACCTCTTGTGTTGCAGGAGGACGTAGAACACATAATTTACAGCTTCATCAAATCAATGCTCTGCTTATCAAGTCACGGGCGAGTTTCCCCCACAGCAAATTGAAAGACAAGTTTAAAATAGTTCTAGAAACTCAAAGATTATTGACGCTTGTCACGATCGCTCAATTGTTTTTGGAGTAATATAAATAATCCCGTCATCATGACTCTGCGAACACTCAGCTGTGGCTCATACTCACATCACTGAGGCGGCGCAGGAGCTCCGAGCCGATGCCCATCCCTGGAAGGAGAAAAGAGTTCTTTAATTTAGAAGCAGCAAAGTAAATGTGAACGGACCGGAGAAGTTGTTGTTTTCTGTACCTCTGTACTCGTCCATCACGTAGAACTCTTCCAGGTACAGCTGTTTGCCAACCCAGGGGTCATAAGTGAAGTAGTACATGACGAAACCCACCGCCTTCGGATCTGCAGACACAAAGGTGAAAGGGGTGAGTGTCCTGCTGCTGCATGCACTTTATTATTGCATTTACATTCTGTGTACATACTCGTCAGAGCTGCACAAGTTTATGATCTCAAGTATTGTGGTGCACAGCACTCAATGTAAAGAGTTCGAATCCATCGTCTTCCTCTTTAGCTTACGTCTTGTGAACTTCTGGGCCCAGTCTGCGTTTACTGCAGTCAGGTGTCACCTGACATGTACTTCTGCCTCGTGTTTGGACACGAACACCTGGCTGACAACATGGTGCGAAGTAACCAAGTCTGACAAATATCTGGGAGTTAAATTAGACGTTCTGATGTTGAGTCACTGAATTAAACATCATGTATACTTTAGATCCAGCCTTGTTTAGAGAAGAGTGAGCACGCGCAGCTGGGCGCCACCATTTTTACCAAAAACGCTACAGCATTGTAATTAAAGTACTGCACTCAGTACAGTTTTGGGGTATTTGTACTTCACTTGAGTATTTCAAATTGTATTCTGTTACTACTTACAGAACTTTGTTTTTCTTCTCCTGCCCAAAAATAATCAAGACATTCAGATAATTTTACTGAAGTAGGATTTTGAATGCAGAGTTCATGTTACATTTACATTGCTGTGTCGCTGCTGCTCTAGTTACTTTACAAAAACAGGAAGCACATGCTGTATAGTGTTGAGGTTAACTTTGTCGGTCTGTGCAGATGGTGGAAAACTTTAGAAATGTTATTCTGAGATGAGATCATTAAAGAAATGGAGGTTTTGTTTGGACGACGGTGCAGACATACCATCTCTGCCAAACCTCAACTATAATTCATGAACATGTCGATCACATGATCAGCTCACTGTTAAATCAGAGGAGGCAGTTTGACAGCGAGGCGACGCCTGAGGGATGTTTGCGCTTTTATGAGAAGCAACATTATGGTTTCTTACCGTTACTGCTGTTCTCTCCTTGGATTTCAGCAATGATGCAATGGTAAAACGGGGTGTCACCAAATCCATCCTCTAGGAGTTCTGCAAGGAAACAAAACCTTTAAGCACAAAGGGAAGTTATAGTTGGGAGTATAGATCGAGGGAGAGAACTTAAAAACGCACCTTTTTCAGTCAGTGTCACCTGGTGCTCCATCTCTTCGTACTTTGCAAGCTCCTGGGACAAGAAAGACACAAACAGCTGGTTATATCTGGGATTGAAAGATGGTATTTGCCTGGACGATCATCCATCATCCTCCAATGTTGGATTTAAAACGTTACAACTGATTATTTGCAGGTCATGTATAGATTATCTGCAACCAGCTGCTCAAATGTTGGCATATCCTACCTTGTTATGTCAGTGGTTATAAAACGCTAACATTTCCTCAACATTGATTACAAAGTAAGCCTGAGTGACCATATTTGAATCATTATACATTGAATATCTTTGGTTCTCGACAATAAGTCTTTGTGATGGT
>NW_021166819.1:131117-148617 GCF_900634415.1 Cottoperca gobio | reverse complement strand
CACACAGATCTGACTGTTCTGTTCTGTTCTGTGTGTCTCAGTACGAAACAGGCTGAGAGAAATCGTGGGAGCGTCCACTAACTGGAGGTATTGAACCTTGTGTGTCAAAGCAACAAGAACATATTTGAAGTGTTTCATTTCACCAAGGTCGTTTGTCGTGTCTGCTAACAGACAGATTCTGTCTGATTGATATGTTAATAACTTTGTGTGCAGCGACCACCAGCAGGCCATGTCGGAGCGCATGTCGCTGTCCAACATGTTGGCAAAGTCTCAAAACGACCTTCCAGTCAAGAGGATGATGGACAGCTACCTGGAGGTTCACCTGCCTCTGGGCTCCGAGCCGCTGCTCCGAGAGAAATACCTGACCTTCCACAACACTGTCAGGTACACACACACACACACACACACACACACACACACTTTCATGGCGTACAGCTGACCGGCATCTGGCCCTGTGACCTTCCTCAGCAGAAACACCTGAACACACACACACACACACACACACACACACACACACACACAGTGAACAATGACGTATTTATGTGTGTGTGTGTGTGTGAGCAGTGTAATGTACTGTGTGATTGCTCCGTGCTGTGTCAGGGGTGTATCAGAGTGTGTGTGTTTACGTGCCGGGGAGTTTGTTTGGGTGAGCCTTCTTTATTCAGCATAAACAACACACACACACACACACACACACACACACACACACACACACACGCAGATAAACTCACTTCCCTCTAACTGTCTCTTTCAGGTTCGGTAGAATCCTGGAGGACTTGGACAGTTTAGCAGGTATCACTAAAACTCATAATGAAAAACTATTTCTTTCTTCTTCATGCAAATAAATAGTAATGTTTGTCCTTGTCTGATTTCTGATTTCTTAATATTCTCTTGCACGTTAAACACTAACACTCGGTTCCTCGTGTGTCCTCAGTGCTCATCTCTTACTCTCACACCTATAATGAGACTCTGAAGAGGTCTCCTCTGTCCATCGTCACCGCCCTGGTGGATAAGATCGGTAAGTTGTTAGTTTTGCTGTCAGATGTCGACGTCCTCCGACCCTTTAACTCGTTTCTATGTTTTACACAAGTGTTGAAACTATTAGTTGTACCGTTGTAATATTTAAGGTCAGACTCTCAGTTGTCTGTCTCTTTAACAGCTGTAGTTCCTCACGCGAGACTTTTAAATGTTGTTTTGTTGTGGGACAGACATGAGGCAGCACATCATCTATCCTGACTGCGACATCAAGTTCACTGGTCATGTGACCTGGGTGGGAAAGACTTCTATTGAGGCCAAGATGCACATGTCACAGGTAGACACACACACACACACACACACTTTGATAAGCATCTTCTCTGATTCCAGCCTCTCAAAGAGGATTTCCTGCTCTTCGTTGCCGTACTTCTACATGTACACCAAATACTTTTAGGTATTTGGACTTTTGTCTGAACAAAACGAGACATGTGCAGCTTTAATATCGTTATGGCTGCAGAGCAAAGAAAAAAAGCACCAAAATCCTTTCCCAAAAATGAAACGTCTTCGTCCCTCACAGATTGTTTTCATGGATCGATAAGTGTTGAGCAGGATGAAGAAAGATAGAAGACAGATCAGCACTTTATGAATCTCTCATCTTATTTCAGTTCCACGATGGAGCTTACTCCCCGGTTCTGGATGCAACGTTTGTCATGGTGGCCCGGGATCCAGAAAACAAAAGGTACAAAGTCTGAGCTGCAGGAAAACAAGCTGTCGAACCTGCTTCAGTTATTATCTGCATGCTTTGACGCCACAGGAGACGCCTGCTGGCTGACAGCAATGTGCAGTAGTGGAGGAGGTATTCAGATCTTTAACAGGACTAAAAGTACAAATGACTGCAGTAAAAGTATAATTAGTCAAATGTAGTTAAAGTATTAAAAGTATAAAAATGTCCCAGACTGTGACGGTTATATATTATATATGATATCTCTAGATTATTATTACTCGTGCATTAATGTAAACGATTTGACTAATTTAGAATGTTAATTAATGATTATTTGTATTATGAATTAATCTGATGATTATTTTCTACATTATAAAAATATATAAAAATATATAAAGATGCAACTGCAACATTATTACTAATATATTACATTATTACTAATATATTAATATTTTTACTAATATATTTACATTATTAAACTTCAACATTATTGTTAATATATTAAAATATGTAATATTATAACGAAATAAATATTGCAACTCTTCACGTTTGTGGAACTATGAAATGTTTTTAAATAAAAAAATAACATAACTATTTATTTTCTGTCAATCAACTATTTACTGTTTTATTCATAACAACACTAAAGTAACTGAAACTGTCAGTTAAATAAACAATATTTAGAGTAGAAGTACAAGTACCTCAAACCTGTACTTAAGTATCGTACTTGAGTAAAAGTACTTAGTTACTTTCTCTGGTTCTTTCAGGGCTGCTTTTGTAAACCCGCTGAAGCCAGAAGGTCCAGAGGAGGAGAAACTTTTCCAGGAAGGAGAAGGTGAGAGATCCTCACACACACTCCAGTAATCTGATACTTATGTCCTTGTTAGGCCAACCTGTGTGTGTGTGTGTGTGTGTGTGTGTGTGTGTGTGTGTGTGTGTGTACCTGTGTGTGTTTTCCAGCTAATAAAGTCCGCCGTGTAGATCTGAGCACGGCGTCGTTGCTGAAGGTGGCGCCCACAGACGAGGAGAGGATGATCGTCCACAGTCTGTTCCTCAACACGCTGGACACAAAGTGAGAAACTGAGAAACACGACAAATGATCCTCGTTTGACTGAATGTCGTTTTATTTGTTAGTTTGTCATAGTAGTTTTATAAGTCGCTCTTCATCTGATACTGAAATGTCAGATACAACAAGTAAATAAAACACGCCCATTGTTATTATTTTAGTTATTTATTAGTTTTAAAGGTTAGTAACAGAGATGGACGCCAGAGGTGGACGCCAGAGATGGACGCCAGAGATGGACGCCAGAGGTGGACGCCAGAGGTGGACGCCAGAGGTGGACACAAGAAATGGATACCAGAGATGGACGCTAGAGATGGACGCTAGAGATGGACGCTAGAGATGGACAGCTAGAGATGGACACCAGAGATGGACACCAGAGATGGACACCAGAGATGGACAGTAGAGATGGACAGTAGAGATGGACACCAGAGATGGACACCAGAGATGGACACCAGAGATGGACAGTAGAGATGGACACCAGAGATGGACAGTAGAGATGGACACTAGAGATGGACACTAGAGATGGACACCAGAGATGGACACCAGAGATGGACACCAGAGATGGACACCAGAGATGGACAGTAGAGATGGACACTAGAGATGGACACTAGAGATGGACACCAGAGATGGACACCAGAGATGGACACTAGAGGTCGACACTAGAGATGGACAGTAGAGATGGACACTAGAGATGGACACTAGAGATGGACACTAGAGATGGACACTAGAGATGGACACTAGAGATGGACACTAGAGATGGACAGTAGAGATGGACACTAGAGATGGACACTAGAGATGGACAGTAGAGATGGACACTAGAGATGGACACTAGAGATGGACACTAGAGATGGACAGTAGAGATGGACACTAGAGATGGACAGTAGAGATGGACACTAGAGATGGACACTAGAGATGGACACTAGAGATGGACAGTAGAGATGGACACTAGAGATGGATACTAGAGATGGACACTAGAGATGGACACTAGAGATGGACACTAGAGATGGACACTAGAGATGGACAGTAGAGATGGACACTAGAGATGGACACTAGAGATGGACACTAGATGGACAGTAGAGATGGACACTAGAGATGGACACTAGAGATGGATACTAGAGATGGACACTAGAGATGGACACTAGAGATGGACACTAGAGATGGACAGTAGAGATGGACACTAGAGATGGACACTAGAGATGGACACTAGAGATGGACACTAGAGATGGACACTAGAGATGGACAGTAGAGATGGACACTAGAGATGGACACTAGAGATGGATACTAGAGATGGACACTAGAGATGGACACTAGAGATGGACACTAGAGATGGACACTAGAGATGGACACTAGAGATGGACACTAGAGATGGACACTAGAGATGGACACTAGAGATGGACACTAGAGATGGACACTAGAGATCGACACTAGAGATCGACACTAGAGATGGACACTAGAGATGGACACTAGAGATGGACACTAGAGATGGACACTAGAGATGGACACTAGAGATGGACACTAGAGATGGACACTAGAGATGGACAGTAGAGATCGACACTAGAGGTCGACACTAGAGGTCGACACTAGAGATGGACACTAGAGATGGATACTAGAGATGGACACTAGAGATGGACACTAGAGATGGATACTAGAGATGGACACTAGAGATCGACACTAGAGATGGACACTAGAGATGGACACTAGAGGTCGACACTAGAGGTCGACACTAGAGGTCGATGTCTTGATGATGAAACTGGATGTTTTGTTCACTTTAGAAGATTTTTCTCCCCAGAATATTCCACAGTTTAATATTTGCTTCACCATCCGAGGATGTTTGAGTTTGCAGCAATGTGTTCATGTTGTCGTATGATATAATAAGATTGACTGTATTAAACGTCTTCTGCAGGACGGTCAGTTTCCGCAGCAGAGTTCTGCCTCCAAACTCCGCGTGGATGGAAGACGCCAAAGTGAAAGGACTGGAGATCTGCCACCCACAGGTGTCTTTGTGTTTAGAGATAAATATACTAAATACTGCCCGACAATATGTTCACTTTGACAGCACTTCAATGATGTGTGTGTGTGTGTGTGTGTGTGTGTGTGTGTGTGTGTGTGTGTGTGTGTGTGTGTGTGTGTGTGTGTGTGTTGACCAGGAGAGAAACATCTTCAACAGGATATTTGGAGGTTTCCTGATGAGGAAAGCGTACGAGCTGGGCTGGGCCAACGCCTGCTCCTACGGGTGAGAGCTTTTTAAGAGAAGATGATGGATGATGTCTAAAAGCAGAATATTTCTCTCGTGCAAGAAGTTAAAAGTGTTTTGTGTGTGTGTGTGTGCGTGTGTGTGTGTGCTGCAGAGGATGTCGACCCAGTCTGGTGGCTGTGGATGATATCCTCTTCCAGAAACCCGTGGAGATCGGCTCGCTGCTGCTGCTCTCATCGCAGGTCAGAGAGTCAAAGAGCATTTGAAGTACTTGTTAGATTCTGGGCTGCAAGTGTACTGTGTGGTTCAGTGTGTGTGTGTTTGCAGCAGCGCACACAAACACACACACAGGGGTTAATGCATGTGTGATAACTTCTGGGGAGCGATGGGGCGAGTTCAGAGGGAAGGTTTGAGTTCAAACTGAGCTTAATTTGGGACATTTTTCACAGGTCGTTGTTTTTAATATCAAGTTTCAAAGTGTTCGGAATATTATTATTATTATTATTATTATTATTATTATTATTATTATTATTAATATTATTAATATTAATATTAATATTATATAACAACACATGACAATTATGACAGCAAATGTCAGAAACAAAATGTTTTAAATTAACTAAAGCCTCTAAAGGTACAAACATAGTTGCAGTAATATTTATTATAAGTGTGTGTGTGTGTGTGTGTGTGTGTGTTTTCAGGTGTGTTACACACAGGGGAACCACATCCAGGTCAGAGTTCACAGCGAGGTGTTCGACCCCCTGACCCGCCAGCACAACACCACCAACGTGTTCCACTTCACCTTCGTTTCTGACCGCGACGTCCCGAACATCATCCCAATGACATATGGAGGTGAACACACACACACACACACACACACACAGTTTACAAAGTGACTTTGCAGGTTGAAAGTTGTCAGATTACTTTAATCTGATATATTTTGTGTGTTTGTGTGACAGAGTCGATGCTCTACCTGGACGGGAAGAGACACTTTAATCAGACTGTGCAGCCCTGAAAGCAACATGTCCGCCGCCTGCCTGCCGAAGCCTTTCAGCGTCTGACCAACGAGCTCTGTGTGTGTGTTTGTGTTTGTGTGTGTGTGTGTGTCGGACGTCAGTGGAGGAGAATGAATGCACTTAGTACTTTACATCCTTTTTACAGCCTTGTTGACGTTGCACACCTCACATGGTGAATGTTTGCTTCCTTCACTTGTTCTCTTGTTTGTGTGTCAGGTGTAAAGAGGTTCACGACATTACAACACCTTTCTAAAGAACTCCTTTATATTTTCTTTACTCGTTCAACTACCAGGCAATTCGTTTGACAACCAGTCAGCGTTTACAGCTTCTGCAGTATATTCCTCATTCGCATTGCTTTACAGTTTGTTATTTCTTTTATATTCCACTTATACGCACAGAACTCTGAGTCTTTACTTTTTTTTATTGAATGAGAAGCTTTATTCTGAAAGTGTCAGACTGCTGCGATTGGGAGTCGTGTATTTACTCAAATGCAATAAATAAATTCTTATTTATCTTGACTTCACTGTCGTCCTGTTTGTCTTCGCTCTAATTATGTTTGATACAAGTGATCGTAACTCCTGGTGATGTAACACTGATGTTATTTATGTCTTTGGCTTAAAATGTATAACAGAAAGACATAAAGAGTCTTACGATGCTGTTATTATTCATGACTGCAACCCACCCAGACTGATCAACCAATGAGAGCTAAGCGAGACCATGACATCATCGCTCATTATCATAAAGGAGATGTGAAGACGTAGAAATAGTTAAATAAATGTGGACAATAAATGAATACGGAAAGCTATGATATTTTTTTATTTTTTTATTTTCCATTAATCTATATATTATATCATGTATTTTTTGACAAAAATATGTGTATTTAAAATGGCAAAACATTTACTTCTTATTTAATTATCATTCATTTGATTTTATCTGTTTTTTAATAAAATAAAATTTAAAAATGAATGTGAAACAGGGAAAATATTTTTTTTATTGCACATTAATCCATTACTATATTTGTCTTTTGATAAAAATGGTCATCACAATTCATCAGATCTCATTTATCTCATGTAGATATGTACACTGTCGGATATCAAAATAAAACATAAATGCAAAAATGTTTATGTAGTTCTTATTAATTAGATTTTATCTGTATTTACATTACTATACAAAGTTATCTGTTGTGTTAAACGAATTAATACTGTTGAATCTTCTGTGAATAAAACTACTTTAAAATATGTCCTCTAAACTGCCAGTAACACTTAACATGATATTTAATCTAAATCTAACAATAATTTAAATGAGTGGACTATTTTTATATATTTTTCATCTTTTCAGGTTCTCAATAAAATTGTATGTATTTTTGTTTTAAATGAAAAACTTAATTGCATTTCCGGGCAGCTATATAAACCACTGGGGAACCATAGTTCGGCGCGGCCTGTGTGTTCACCCGGAGTCGTTTCTCACACGGACACCAACACGGATTTAGCACGCAGACGAACGTCCGCTGTTTTAATCCCTTCCGAGCCGGGTCGTCGTTCAGTAGCATGCAAAATATGTTAACCATTATCTCTAACGCACTTTGTAGGATCACTGGCCGACATGCGGTGAGTGGGTTTGGGGTTAACGTCGAGCTGGGGTTCGTTTCCGGGCTGATGCTAACAGTTAGCTAGCCGGGTTTGGTTTGGTTTGGCGCTGACCTTGTTAGCCGCTAGCATGTTAGCCGCAGCGGCTAGTTTGACTCTTGCTTTGCCGTTTGCATGTGGTGGTCAGATATTTAATATGTATAATGTGAGCTTGCTTATTGTTTAGTAACTAATGGTGGTTCATGAAGGGCATGTACAAACTGGGGAGATACCGACTCGTTTCTCTTTTTCTCTTCTGTTAATCTGCATTAATCTGAGATTAATTGATTGTGGTGGTTTTCCTTCCTCGAGCGGCTTTTTACTGATTTGGATGCACTGATGTGATCTATAATGACCTATATCTTAAAATGTGAACATATATGAATATAAGTTAACACGAGGAGAGCCTCAGTGTTTTGTATGTGCGGAAGTTATTTTATCAAAATATAACTAATTACTTTGTATTTGTGGGAAAAGTATTTAGATATCTTACTACACATTGCAGAAATACAGTAACTTCAATCTTACAGACATACAATAAATGGTAATAGTGAATTACTTTAAGTTTAAAAACCTACTTATTTTGCTTTTGCACTAAAACCTACTCAATTAAAACTGAACATGAATTGGCCGACACATGTAACTGGAAGATTGTGGGATCAGTTGAAACACATCAGTGCATCCTTATTAATCCATGTGCTTAATCAACAGCAGAAGCCATTGTGGGACCAGCTTGTGGTGGTTCAGCAGCAGCAGCATGTTGTGGTGGTTCAGCAGCAGCAGCATGTTGTGGTGGTTCAGCAGCAGCAGCATGTTGTGGTGGTTCAGCAGCAGCAGGGATCCTACAGTCTTTGGAATGAACACAAACATTATGCACACGTGCACAGAAAGGGAACAGTTCTGTTATTTAACTTTGGTTGACCCTAAAACAAATGTGACTGTAGGAACCCTGTTGTTTTACGGCTTTGTGTTGAGAAAGCAGAACTCCTTCTTTCGCTCCTCCGGCCTCTTCATTGATTTACACACACACACACACACACACTCGCATAACAATCCCAATTTATTTCTTGCTTTTCTCCTCCACCCCCCCTCCTCCCTCCCCCCTCGCCTGAACCCTAGGGAGCCCAAACAGTGTCCGAGGTAAGCAGCTCGTTGCTCTGCTGATGTTTGTCTGTAGGTCTTCAGCTTCATTCCTCGCTGTGATGTTTCCCAAGGAGCTCCGTTTTAAAATGTATTTTTAAAGTGCTTCTAAATTAGGAAAATAAATAATTGCTCATAAAGGAAACTTCTTACGTAGAATCAACTTGTATTGTGTTAGTTTTTAAATGTGTTTTATTTTCGTTATTTGTTATTCAAAGTATAATTTAATGGTAGCATGTTTTAATCCGGTTGTCCAGAGATATTTCTCACTGCACAACATTTACTCCTCACGGCAGGAAACTAACTTGTTTTAGCCTCAGACGTCATCGTGTGTCCGTTCTCCATCTAGCTGCTGTTCCCCTGTAGCCTCTGTAGCGCTCCTCTGGCTGTGCTCTGGTCTGATGGGTTGGCTCCTGTGTTCCCCAGTTGCTGATCGACCTGTCAGAGTACGTCAGTGTCACCTCGCCGGCGGCGCCCGCCTTGGCACAGACGCAGCGGCAACCACCTAAACCACCACCAGTCAGCTCTAGGGCGTCTGCTGCACAGTTAGTTAGCGCCCAGGCCGACCAGCTAGACAGACCAGTAAGAACAAGTAGCATCCTCCAGGTGTGCCTGATCACTAACGGGGGGGAATCTGAACAAGTCTGTGGCTGGTTTTAAAACTCTGATTCTAAAGCTGTCGGTAGCGTCAGCTCTTGGTTCTGGGTCTTCTCTTCTCTTTCTGGGAAATGTGTGAAATCACGACATGAAGAAATAGAGCAGCACGTATTTATCATGTCCACTAACGATTGTTAGTTCCTGATCTATGAATGTTTATTTTATTGTTTCATCAGAAATCTGTTCCCGGAGCTCGAGAGAAACTGAAATACTCGTTTAGTTTGACCCCAAAATATTGAATTTACAAAACCCAGCGTCTTAAACGACTCGAGTGACATTTGTTTTCTAATCTTCTGATAATCTGTGAGCTGCGTTTACGCGTTACTAAACACTTTTACACTTTCTGTTGTTGCTGAAGTCAAACATGAAGCGATGAAATGGTTTAGCAACAAGTGAGCTGTTTATTTAAAATAGTTTTAAATATTCAAACTGTCAGGAATGATCTTCATGACTAAAAACTGAAACTTAATTTGAACTAGTAAAATAACTTTTGTGAAGTCTGTACGTCGTCAGACCGGCAGCGACTGAACGTCTGAACAAGCTCCTGAATCGAGAACTTTTTATATTTTCTCAGAAACACGGTTGTTGGTGAACAATATCTGAAAGATTCAGCTGGTGTTTTCTCCCACCCTGTTACTGACCCCCCCCCCCCCCACACACACACATGCACTTTACAGACCACTGTAGTCCAGTGTGAACCCCCACCAGACCTGATCCTCCCCCCTCACTAACGCTGTGAAGAGGAGGGTAGCCGTGTGTGTGTGTGTGTGTGTGTGAATAATAAATTGAGATGATTCTCAGTTTGAGGGCAGGAACTACTTTCCCTCTGACACGTACCAGACCCCATAGAGAAATATTGCAATTTCAGCCTTCAGCACAACGTGTGTGTGTGTGTGTGTGTGTGTGTTAATGACGGATGTTTGTGTGTTTTTGGTCACCAGGGTGCCAGAGTTGTGGTTTCCCGCTCTTTTGCTGACTGTCACCTCTCAGGCGACCTTTGACATCAAGGTGGGTCGAAACGAAAACACTTTGTTACCTTTAATGCCACATTTATTCTGTCGTCGTATTTATCTGCGATTTGTTATTTAAATGTGTGCCTCCCCAGAAAAATAAACCTACCAAAGGGACAACATCGATAGGGTTAGTTAGCGGCGTCGTTTTTGTCAATTATGCACCAAAGCTATGGAACACTTTACCTGCAGACATTAGGGAGGCAAGCTCGCTCAGTATCTTCACAAGTAAACTGAAGACATATCTCTTTACTTTAGCCTTTTAATGGTGATATTTTATATCTCTTTACTTTAGCCTTTTAATAGTGATATTTTATATCTCTTTACTTTAGCCTTTTAATGGTGATATTTTATATCTCTTTACTTTAGCCTTTTAATAGTGATATTTTATATCTCTTTACTTTAGCCTTTTAATAGTGATATTTTATATCTCTTTACTTTAGCCTTTTAATAGTGATATTTTATATCTCTTTACTTTAGCCTTTTAATAGTGATATTTTATATCTCTTTACTTTAGACTTTTAATAGTGATATTTTATATCTCTTTACTTTAGACTTTTAATGTGATATTTTATATCTCTTTACTTTAGCCTTTTAATAGTGATATTTTATATCTCTTTACTTTAGCCTTTTAATGGTGATATTTTATATCTCTTTACTTTAGCCTTTTAATAGTGATATTTTATATATCTTTCCTTTAGCCTTTTAATGGTGATATTTTATATCTCTTTCCTTTAGCCTTTTAATGTGATATTTTATATCTCTTAACTTTAGCCTTTTAATAGTGATATTTTATATCTCTTTACTTTAGCCTTTTAATAGTGATATTTTATATCTCTTTACTTTAGACTTTTAATGTGATATTTTATATCTCTTTACTTTAGCCTTTTAATAGTGATATTTTATATCTCTTAACTTTAGCCTTTTAATAGTGATATTTTATATCTCTTTACTTTAGCCTTTTAATAGTGATATTTTATATCTCTTTACTTTAGCCTTTTAATGTGATATTTTATATCTCTTTACTTTAGCCTTTTAATGGTGATATTTTATATCTCTTTACTTTAGCCTTTTAATGGTGATATTTTATATCTCTTTCCTTTAGCCTTTTAATAGTGATATTTTATATCTCTACTTTAGCCTTTTAATGGTGATATTTTATATCTCTTTACTTTAGCCTTTTAATGGTGATATTTTATATCTCTTTCCTTTAGCCTTTTAATAGTGATATTTTATATCTCTTTACTTTAGCCTTTTAATAGTGATATTTTATATCTCTTTACTTTAGCCTTTTAATAGTGATATTTTATATCTCTTTACTTTATCCTTTTAATAGTGATATTTTATATCTCTTTACTTTAGCCTTTTAATGGTGATATTTTATATCTCTTTACTTTAGCCTTTTAATGGTGATATTTTATATCTCTTTACTTTAGCCTTTTAATAGTGATATTTTATATCTCTTTACTTTAGCCTTTTAATAGGTGATATTTTATATCTCTTTACTTTAGCCTTTTAATGGTGATATTTTATATCTCTTTACTTTAGCCTTTTAATGGTGATATTTTATATCTCTTTACTTTAGCCTTTTAATAGTGATATTTTATATCTCTTTCCTTTAGCCTTTTAATGGTGATATTTTATATCTCTTTACTTTAGCCTTTTAATGGTGATATTTTATATCTCTTTACTTTAGCCTTTTAATGGTGATATTTTATATCTCTTTCCTTTAGCCTTTTAATAGTGATATTTTATATCTCTTTACTTTAGCCTTTTAATGGTGATATTTTATATCTCTTTCCTTTAGCCTTTTAATAGTGATATTTTATATCTCTTTACTTTAGCCTTTTAATAGTGATATTTTATATCTCTTTACTTTAGCCTTTTAATGTGATATTTTATATCTCTTAACTTTAGCCTTTTAATAGTGATATTTTATATCTCTTTACTTTAGCCTTTTAATGGTGATATATATATATTTTTTATCTTAGCCTTTTAATGGTGCCACTTTAAACTAATTTAAATGATTTCATAAGTTTTTGCTATAACTGGTTTAACATTGAATGTTTAAAGGTAACTAAGATATATTTCAGAGTGTATTTTTTAAAACCCTGAGATCAAATAGACGGTGTTACCACGGGGAAAAGATGAAGTTTCTCTGATAAATGTGTATTGGAGAAAAACTGGCTTTAACCGAAGGGAGTAAACCAGTTGAAGGGCCACAGGGGCCCATTGTTGATCTCATGCTTTCAAAATATGGCTCTGATAGTTTAAAACATTTACAAGAATGGTGTGATGAATGTGGTTTCCCGGCAGGAGGGTCATTAAGTACGGCACAGATACTAGACATGATCTCTAATGTTGTTTATACTATTTTAATTCTGCTATTTTTATAATGGTACTTCAGACTCATTACATCAACACTGTGATTATTGTTCTGTAAATGCTCTTATTCTGTATAATCTTGTACTTATATTTTTGCTGTGAAGCACTTTGGGCTGCAATTCCTGTATGAAAGGTGCTATACAAATAAAGTTATTATAGCTTATTGTTTATTTTGAAAAGAATGTGAATTCAATAAATGTTTTAATAAATATTGCGATCCTGGTTGGTAAATTAAAAATAAATCTAAATTTCAAAAGTCATCCTTCTGTTTAAATTCTTGTTTATTTAATGCAGTCTCTTAAAAAAGAAAATAATAAGAAAGGTTTATCTACCAAACATGGTGTGTGTGTGTGTGTGTGTGTGTGTGTGTGTGTGTGTGATTAATGATGAATCAAGTCAATGTGAAGCTGTTCATTCATAATTTCATTCTTCACAGTAACTCGTGATTTCTGATGTTACAGCTTCGTGCTTGTGTGAACGGGATGATTTTGATTAACTGGCATTAAGTGATAAATGCAGCAACGCTTCACTTAATTAAATCTTTTCTTCTGGATGTTTGTTGCCATGACCGGATAAATAACAGAAGAGATTCCACAGCCTGGTAGAGACATCTAGTGGTCAGAGGTATATGTACCTTCATCATGTAGTTAAAGTATAAAGATGTCCCAGGCTGTGACGCTTATATTATATCTTTAGATTACATGCATTAATGTAAAATACGATTTTACTGTTTGCACAGCTGAAGCTCATTTTGAATATTAATAATTTTAATTTGCTTATTTTATCCATTAATTGCCTTGTTTGTTTTGTCCTCAACATTAATAATTTATTTAAAGTAAAAGCAGCAAATCTTCACATTTGTGAAGCTGGAACAACGAAACATCTTTACATTAAAACAAATAGATTAATCTTTGCAAACTGTAGTTTAATTTAGTGTAAAATTTATTCATCTGTAAAGTCAGTCACAAGTATAGAAGCAGAAAAAGAAAAGACTTGTGCACTTTAAATTCGTAATTAACACAATTTATCTTCACGCTTTCTTTATGCATTTATTTACAGCCAAACAAACAGTCTTTGAGACACACACACACACACACACACACCTTCAGATCTGTACAAGTTCAGGTTTTAGAGTGAAGAACAGAAGTTTGTGACATGAGGAACAGAGAATCCCGTCGATGCTGCAGTTTCTTCTCCGCTTCACATTTTCCCACAAGCGAACACAGAGATATACTTGTTGCACATTTTCGGAGCATCGTTACACGAACAGTCACAAGATCTCCAAACAGAAACTATATATTGCACCGTCTTCAGTTTCTTCCATCTTTTAAATCAACAAACTAGATTCACACGTTCACTTTGTCTTATTTGGGAAGTTGTCCAGCGAAGCAAACGTTGGATAAAACCTGAAGTATTGAGTTCAGGGATCTGATGCTGATCAACAGTCATCTTAATATTCAGAAACCTCGAACTGTAAAGTCCTACAACTCAAATAAATACACACACACACACACACACACACACACACTATGAGCAGCAGGTGGAAGAAGTACTCCGAGGTTTTACTCGAGTACATTTAGAAAGTAAAAGTCCTGCATTCAAAATGTTACTCAAGTAAAAGTATTAGCATCTAAATATACTTAAAGTACTAAAAAATAAAGTACTTATGACGCAGAACGACCCATTTTAGACTAAATCTCATATTACTGGATTATAATATTCACATATTGTGCATCTTAATCTGCAATATATACACATTATTAATCTGAACACAATAAAAGCACAATATTTCCTCTGAAATGTAGTGAAGTATAAAGTAACATAGTATTACGTGAGTTAAGTACAGTACTTGAGTAAATGTTGGTTCTTAAAGCAGAATCTGAAGGTTAAACGTTGGAAACATCTGAATAGACGCAGCACATGGAGAAGATGTAAGGAAAGCTAAGTTGTGCGTATAACGTGCAGCCCTGAAACATTTAAAACCTGTGAAGTACACAGAATCTTCTCATACGACACAAAGCACATCTGCAGCAGCGGCTCGATGAGGGTGATGATGATGATGGTGATGATGATGATGGTGCGACACCGACAGGCTGGTCAGACGTACAGACAAATAAATCTTAAATATATTCTCTCTATAAAACTATGAATAAATAACACGGGCAGGTTTCAGGTCAGAGTCCTGTTCAGGTGCGGACTCATCTAAGAATCGAGGAAGGGTCGGGGTGCAGTACGCAGGGTCTGTGAAGGTCGCTGTGTATCTGGAGTGTGTGCGTCTAGCTGACGGACTTCAGTTTGACCCAGGGGTTTGTCCCGCGGACCTTCCAGCGGGGAGTCGTTGCTGTAGATGTGGTTGCAGAGGTCCTCCAGCGGCGGCTCTGGATCTGAGGTCGCATACTGAGCCGCCTCCTCCACCTCCTTACGGATCGCAATGTCAATTTCCTGAGAGGACAGAGAACTCGTTAACTCATGCAGCTGCACAACACTGAGGCGTTCGTTTCTCTTACGCCGGGTTACAAGATCGCAGCCTTTATAATGTCGTTAGCACGCAGGCTCGTCCTCACGTGTGTGTGTGTGTGTGTGTGTGTGTGTACCTTGAACTCCTCCACAGAGGCCATGTTGTTGCTGAGCATGCGCTCCTTCAGCATGGTGATGGGGTCGCTCTTGCTGCGCACTTCTTGAATCTCGTCACGAGTGCGGTAGCTGCAGGAAATTACATCACGTTAGAAAACAACGTCAACAGGAAGAGAACAACAACGTGAGGATTTCTAGTCACCTGACGCCCGGGTCACTCATGCTGTGTCCATGGTAACGGTAGGTCTGCAGCTCCATGATAATGGGACCCTGAAACACACAAGTCATCTCTCACAGCTGTCGGCCATCTTTAACACACTGGATCAAATCGCCTCGCTCCTCCAGCGCTACAAGAGCTTCACAGACTGACAGTGTTTCTCCGCCGCTCACCTTTCCAGCTCTGCAGTGGTCTGCAGCAAACTTGGTGGCCTCTCTGACACACAGGACGTCCATCCCGTCCACCTACGAGACAAGGAGCGGGATATTAATACCCCTTTCAGTTCAGAACCGGCTGAACGCTGTTATTGGAGTATTTCCAGTGTGGCATCAGTCCACCACGTGTTTGTGTGCAGTATCATACATGAGCGTCAGACAGCTGTATGGATGCTCACACCTGCAACTGCCAGGACGGACTGAGCGTCCTCCTGTTATAGTCTGGGTTCATACAGGCCAGCTGCAGCGTACGGCCAACAGACACGCTGCAGCTACCGCCCAAGACCCCGATGTAGCTACCGCCCAAGACCCCGATGTAGCTACCGCCCAAGACCCCGATGTAGCTACCGCCCAAGACCCCGATGTTTAACTCCATAAGATTTAAGCTCACTCTGATTCCTGGTATGTAGTCTCCTCTCTTGTAGTAGTCGGTGCTGGCTGACGCTCTCTCCACCGACGTCCCCATACCGTACTTGTTGTTCTCGCAGATGAAGATGCACGGCAGCTTCCAGAGGGCGGCCATGTTGTACGCCTCAAACAGCTGGCCCTGATGGAGCGGAGTGGAGTTGAGCGAATGCATTTATAATAATGTGGGACTGTTAAAGAATTCTGCAGGACAGTTACCTGATTGGCGGCTCCGTCTCCGTAGAGGGAGACGCACACCTGGTTGTTGCCTTGGTACTGGCAGGCGAGCGCGATGCCGGCTCCCAAAGGAACCTGGTCAGAGTCACAAATAAGTCTCAACTCTTACACATCACTCATCTGCTGACGAGTCGTCAACACTCAGCTTCTATATGAACTACAACAAAGAGTGGCGAGTCGGAGCCTTGAATTAAAACAACGTTTGATCTTAAAACAAAGCGTTCTATTGTATCTTTATGATCAGACGCACACGAGTCACAATCTTTATTACCTGTGCGCCCACGATGCCGTTGCCTCCGTAGAAATGTGGAGCGTACATGTGCATCGAACCTCCTTTTCCTTTGGCCACGCCGCCTTTACGACCTGAGGAGGAATAAAGAGGAGTGACGACTCTGCAGACGTCAACAATTCATCCAGTTAGGGTCATCTGGAAGCTTCTCCCTCACCCGTGAGCTCGGCCAGGATCTCTTTGACGGCGATGCCGCGGGTGTACGTGTACCCGTGGGCGCGGTAGGCGGTGATCAGGTGGTCAGAGGGGTTGATGCCCGACTCGATGCCCACTGCACACGCTTCCTGCAGGAGACAAACATCACAGCTGGTACATCAACTCGTGGTGCACCGTCTGAGCAACAGCCCCGAGCACATTATGTTTTATTATTTATTCTGTGTTGCAGGATTTACAATAAAACATTCCAGAAGTTATTCTGGTAAATAAAACCTGTGACTTCTGCGCCCCACCCTGAGCTGGACGTGTGCTCACCTGTCCATCATACAGGTGACAGAAGCCTCTGATGATCTTCTGTTTGTAGAGCTGATCAGCCTTCAGCTCCATGCGCCTCACGGTCTGCATGACGCGGTAATACTGCAGGCCCTGCTCCCGGGTCAGCTCCGCCTTCAACGGAGGGCCGTCCTCCAGGCGGTGCAGGTCGCATTTCTACCGGGACAGAAAATATTTTTTCCACCGGTATCAAACATCTCCAACGCCAGAGCGTTCAAAAGTCCAACAGTCATTGAATCCGATGAGTCACTTTATTCAAATTGAGGATTATGACGATAGATTAGATAATAC
>NW_021166819.1:129809-131092 GCF_900634415.1 Cottoperca gobio | reverse complement strand
TGCTTTAGAGGAACTGCAGCATTTATATATATAAATATAAAAAAAGATAATAGAGAAAGATAAAGGGAAAGAGTAAGAGTTAGGAGAAGAAAACGAGGGATAAAGAGAAAGATAAGAGAGATAGGGAGAGTAATAGAGTAGGAGAGAGTATTGGGTAGTGAGTAAGGAGATAATATATATAGAAAGATATAAATATAAATAGATAGATGATATAATATATATATATAGATAGATATATAATATGATATATATAAATAATATATATAGAGATATAGATACAAAAAAATATAACAAAAAATATATATATATACAAAAAATATATATATATATATATAATATAAATATAAATATATATATACAAAAAAATATATACAAAAAAAATATATATATACAAAAATATATATATATATATAAATAAATATAAATATATATATATATAAATATATATATATAAATATACAAGTGCTCCAGTAAACTGCTGCAGTTCATATATACAAGTACAGTATACATTTAGGAGACTTTCTCAGGACAGATCTTTAAATAAAGGTCAACATCGATGCAGCAGAGATCCTTACTGAGTCAGTGTTGGGCTGAAAAGCCTACACTTCCCACAATGCAACTCAAAGCATGATGCAGCATGCTGAGAAAACTCCACTGACGACAAATGTTTCTGGACGAGATGATAAAACAATATTTGTTTTGTTCTCTTTTGGAGGTTTTGTCTATTTTTATTATTCAAAATAAATTAGCGTCTTTATTTCAGGGATCGGAAACTAAAGAGTTTCCTTGTGACCTTTTTCTGTCAGGAAAATGTATTTCTGTCACTGTCTCCAAGTATGTTGATGTTTAAATATGTTATGTTTAAATATGTGATGTTTAAATATGATGATGTTTAAATATGTTGATGTTTAAATATGTTGCCGTCGTTATTTGGAAGTTTTCTCCTCGACATCTTCAGCTGAGTGAGCAAACAAGCAGCAGCCGTCACAGACAGAGAGGTTAACAGCTGGAGAGGACGCAGCACAGACGCCGCACATCAGCTGCACATCATCTGTCCAGCATCAGATGTAATTAAGAGCCTCCTGAGCCGAGTGAATCAGCGTGATGCTGTTACAGCGCTCTGCACACAGCAGCAGACCTCACATTACAGCCTTCATATTAAATTAACATAAACTCTGCACACGTTTTTAAACTGCTGGTCCGTCGGGGAAATCAACACGAGGCGGGTGTGTGTGCGTGTGTGTGTGTGTGTGTGTGTGTGTGTGTGTGTGTGTGTGTGTGTG